>NC_091044.1:877718-1147078 GCF_041296385.1 Aphelocoma coerulescens | reverse complement strand
TGGGGGTCCCAGCCCCTGTGCTGCCCCAGGACCTGAGCATGTCGGAGGAGGATCAGATGATGAGGGCCATCGCCATGTCCCTGGGCCAGGACATCCCCATGGAGCAGCGCGCCGAGTCCCCGGAGGTGGGAGCGGCCTGGGGACCCCCAATCCCCATTTCCCACCCCCAATCCCCATTTCCCACCCCCAATCCCCATTTCCCACCCGCCAAATCCCCATTTCCCACCCCCTAAACCCCCATTTCCCCCCCCCTTTCCCCCCATTCCCCCCATTTCCCACCCCCCAAACCCCTCCATTTCCCCCATTTCCCACCCCCCAAACCCCATTTCCCACCCCCCAAAGCCCTGTTTCCCCCCCATTCCCCCCATTTCCCCCCCCATTTCCCACCCCCCAAACCCCATTCCCCCCCATTTCCACCCCCCAAACCCCATTTCCCCCTCTCCAAACCCCATTTCCCCCCCATTTCCCACCCCCAAACCCCATTTCCCCCCATTTCCCACCCCCAAACCCCCCATTCCCCCCCATTTCCCCCCCCTCCAACCCCCATTTCCCCCCTCTCCAAACCCCATTTCCCCCCCATTTCCCACCCCCCAAACCCCATTCCCCCCATTTCCCCCCCATTCCCCCCCCTCCAACCCCCATCCCCCCCTCCCCAAACCCCACCCTCCCCCTCTCTTTCTCCCCTCACCCCCTCCCCCCTGCCCAGGAGGCCGCGTGCCGCAAGGAGGAGGAGGAGCGGCGGGCGCGGGAGCGCCAGGAGGAGGAGGAGGCCAAGTGCCTGGAGAAGTTCGAGGGGGCCGAGCCGCTGGAGCCGGCCGAGCTGGGCGCCTTCACGGACGCCATGCTGCCCCGGCTGCTCGCAGCTGCTGGACGAGCTGCCCGACACCGTGTACCGCGTCTGCGACCTGCTCATGACGGCCGTGCGCCGCAACGGCCCGGCCTACCGCGACAGCGTGCTCAAGCAGGTGGTGCAGCAGGTAGGGATGGGCTTGGAGCGCTTAAACCCAGCCTAAAACTGCCCTGAGATCGCCTAAACCCACCCTGAGATCCCTGAACCCACCCTGAGATCCCTGAACCCACCCTGAGATCCCTGAACCCACCCTGAGCCCTGTGAGAGCCCTGGGCCACAACGGCCCGGCCTACCGCGACTCGGTGCTCAAGCAGGTGGTGCAGCAGGTAGGGATGGGCTTAGAGCGCTTAAACCCAGCCTAAAACTGCCCTGAGACCTACCTGAGATCCCTGAACCCACCCTGAGATCCCTGAACCCACCCTGAGATCCCTGAACCCACCCTGAGCCCTGTGAGAGCCGTGCGCCGCAACGGCCCGGCCTAGCGCGACTCGGTGCTCAAGCAGGTGGTGCAGCAGGTAGGGATGGGCTTAGAGCGCTTAAACCCAGCCTAAAACTGCCCTAAAACTGCCCTGAGATCCCTGAACCCACCCTGAGATCCCTGAACCCACCCTGAGCCCTGTGAGAGCCGTGCGCCGCAACGGCCCGGCCTACCGCGACAGCGTGCTCAAGCAGGTGGTGCAGCAGGTAGGGATGGGCTTGGAGCGCTTAAACCCAGCCTAAAACTGCCCTGAGACCTACCTGAGATCCCTGAACCCACCCTGAGATCCCTGAACCCACCCTGAGATCCCTGAACCCACCCTGAGATCCCTGAACCCACCCTGAGCCCTGTGAGAGCCGTGCGCCGCAACGGCCCGGCCTAGCGCGACTCGGTGCTCAAGCAGGTGGTGCAGCAGGTAGGGACGGGCTTGGAGTGCTTAAACCCAGCCTAAATCTGCCCTAAAACTGCCCTAAAACTGCCCTGAGATCCCTGAACCCACCCTGAGACCCCTAAACCCACCCTGAGCCCCCTAGGCCCTGTGAGAGCCGTGCGCCGCAACGGCCCGGCCTAGCGCAACTCGGTGCTCAAGCAGGTGGTGCAGCAGGTAGGGATGGGCTTGGAGCGCTTAAACCCAGCCTAAAACTGCCCTAAAACTGCCCTGAGATCCCTGAACCCACCCTGAGATCCCTGAACCCACCCTGAGCCCTGTGAGAGCCGTGCGCCGCAACGGCCCGGCCTACCGCGACTCGGTGCTCAAGCAGGTGGTGCAGCAGGTAGGGATGGGCTTGGAGCGCTTAAACCCAGCCTAAAACTGCCCTGAGATCGCCTAAACCCACCCTGAGATCCCTGAACCCACCCTGAGATCCCTGAGCCCTGTGAGAGCCGTGCGCCGCAACGGCCCGGCCTAGCGCGACAGCGTGCTCAAGCAGGTGGTGCAGCAGGTAGGGATGGGCTTAGAGCGCTTAAACCCAGCCTAAAACTGCCCTGAGATCGCCTAAACCCACCCTGAGATCCCTGAACCCACCCTGAGATCCCTGAACCCACCCTGAGCCCTGTGAGAGCTGTGTGCCACAACGGCCCGGCCTAGCGCGACAGCGTGCTCAAGCAGGTGGTGCAGCAGGTAGGGATGGGCTTCGAGCGCTTAAACCCAGCCTAAAACTGCCCTGAGACCCACCTGAGACCCCTAAACCCACCCTGAGATCCCTGAACCCACCCTGAGCCCTGTGAGAGCCGTGCGCCGCAACGGCCCGGCCTACCGTGACAGCGTGCTCAAGCAGGTGGTGCAGCAGGTAGGGATGGGCTTGAAGTGCTTAAACCTAGCCTAAAACTGCCCTGAGAGCTACCTGAGATCCCTGAACCCACCCTGAGACCCCTGAACCTGCCCTGAGATCCCTGAGCCCTGTGAGAGCCGTGCGCCGCAACGGCCGGGCCTAGTGCGACTCAGTGCTCAAGCAGGTGGTGCAGCAGGTAGGGATGGGCTTGGAGTGCTTAAACCCAGCCTAAAACTGCCCTGAGATCGCCTAAACCCACCCTGAGATCCCTGAACCCACCCTGAGCCCTGTGAGAGCCGTGCGCCGCAACGGCCCGGCCTAGCGCGACAGCGTGCTCAAGCAGGTGGTGCAGCAGGTAGGGATGGGCTTGGAGTGCTTAAACCCAGCCTAAAACTGCCCTGAGATCGCCTAAACCCACCCTGAGATCCCTGAACCCACCCTGAGCCCTGTGAGAGCCGTGCGCCGCAACGGCCCGGCCTACCGCGACTCGGTGCTCAAGCAGGTGGTGCAGCAGGTAGGGATGGGCTTGGAGCGCTTAAACCCAGCCTAAAACTGCCCTAAACCCATCCTGAGATCCCCTAAGCCTGCCCTGAACCCACCCTGAGATCCCTGAAGAGCCGTGCGCCGCAACGGCCCGGCCTAGCGCGACAGCGTGCTCAAGCAGGTGGTGCAGCAGGTAGGGATGGGCTTGGAGTGTTTAAACCCAGCCTAAAACTGTCCTAAAACTGCCCTGAGAACCCTGAACCCACCCTGAGACCCCCTAAACCCACTTGAGACACCTGAACCTGCCCGCTGAGCCCCCTGAGCCCTGTGAGAGCCCTGGGCCACAACGGCCCGGCCTAGCGCGACTCAGTGCTCGAGCAGGTGGTGCAGCAGGTAGGGATGGGCTTAGAGCACTTAAACCTGCCCTAAACCCACCCTAAAACTGCCCTGAGACCCTTAAACCCACCTGAGACCCTCTGGGCCCTCTGAGCCCCCTGACGTGCTCGTGAGGGCCGTGGGTACAATGGCCCCGTGTACCTGAACCCCCCGAGACCCCCTGACCCCCCAAAGCCGCCCCGAGAGAGACCCCCTGACCCCCAGGTGTGGGAGGTGCCCCCACTGACCCCCATTGACCCCCTGACCCCCACTGACCCCCAGGTGTGGGAGGTGCCCACACTGACCCCCACTGACCCCCATTGACCCCCTGACCCCCACTGACCCCCAGGTGTGGGATGCGGCCACCATGTCCCACTGACCACTGACCCCCAGGTGTGGGAGGCGGCCGATGTCCTCATCAAGGCGGCCGTGCCCCACTGACCCCACTGACCACCCTGAACCCCCCTGACCCCCCTGACCACCCTGAACCCCCCTGACCCACTGACCACTCTGGCCCCCCCTGATGCAGGGGGCGGCCAATGTCCTCATCAAGGCGGCCGTGCCGCTGACCCCCCTCACCCCACTGACCACCCTGACCCCCCTGACCCCACTGACCCCCCGACCCACAGGTGTGGGAGGCGGCCGATGTGCTCATCAAGGCGGCCGTGCCACTGACCCCACTGACCCCACTGACCACCCTGACCACCCTGAACCCCCCTGACCCCCCTCACCCCCCTCACCCCACTGACCACCCTGACCCAATGACCCCACTGACCCCCCTGAACCCTCCTTGACCCCCCTGACCCCCTGACCCCCCTCACCCCACTGACCACCCTGACCCCACTGACCCCCCTGACCCCACTGATCCCACTGACCCCCCTGAACCCCCAGGTGTGGGAGGTGCCCCTCTGACCCCCCTGACCCCCTGACCCACAGGTGTGGGAGGCGGCCGATGTGCTCATCAAGGCGGCCGTGCCGCTGACCACCCTGAACCCCCCTGACCCCACTGACCCCCCTGACCCCCAGGTGTGAGAGGTGACTCCCTGACCCCCCTGACCCCACTGACCCCCCTGACCCCCCTGAACCCCCCTGACCCCCATGACCCCACTGACCCCCCTGACCCTCCTGAACCCCCCTGACCCCCCTGGCCCCCTGACCCACAGGTGTGGGAGGCGGCCGATGTGCTCATCAAGGCGGCCGTGCCACTGACCCCCCTCACCCCACTGACCACCCTGACCACCCTGAACCCCCCTGACCCCCCTCACCCCCCTCACCCCACTGACCCCCCTGACCCCCCTCACCCCCCTCACCCCCCTCACCCCCCTCACCCCACTGACCACCCTGACCCACAGGTGTGGGAGGCGGCCGATGTGCTCATCAAGGCGGCCGTGCCGCTGACCACCAGCGACACCAAGACGGTGTCGGAGTGGATCAGCCAGATGGCCACGCTGCCCCAGGCCTCCAACCTGGCCACGCGCATCCTGCTGCTCACGCTGCTCTTTGAGGTACCCGCAGCTGGGAGGGGGCACCCCAAAGCCTGGGAGGGCACCCCAAAACCTGGGAGGGCACCCCAAAACCTGGGGGGCACCCCTAAAGCTGGGAGGGCACCCCTAAAGCTGGGAGGGCACCCCAAAGCCTGGGGGGTACCCCAAAACCTGGAGGGCACCCCAAAGCCTGGCAGGCACCCCAAAACCTGGGGGGTACCCCTAAACCTGGAGGGCACCCCTAAAGCTGGGAGGGCACCCCTAAAGCTGGGAGGGCATCCCTAAAGCTGGGAGGGCATCCCAAAGCCTGGCAGGCACCCCAAAACCTGGGGGGTACCCCTAAACCTGGAGGGCACCCCTAAAGCTGGGAGGGCACCCCTAAAGCTGGGAGGGCATCCCTAAAGCTGGGAGGGCATCCCAAAGCCTGGCAGGCACCCCAAAGCCTGGGGGGTACCCCTAAAGCTGGGAGGGGGCACCCCAAAGCCTGGAGGGCACCCCAAAAGCTGGGGGGACACCCCAAAGCCTGGCGGGCACCTCCAAGCCTGGGGGGCACCCCAAAGCCTGGCGGGCATCCCAAAGCCTAGGGGTACCCCTAAAGCTGGGAGAGGGCACCTCTGAACCTGAGGGGGGACCCCTAAAACCTGGGAGGACACCCCAAAACCTGGGGGGGCACCCCTAAAGCTGGGAGGGGGCACCCCAAAGGCTGGCGGGCACCTCAAAACCTGGGGGGTGCCCCTAAATCTGGGAGGGCACCTCTAAACCTGGGAGGGGGCACCCCTAAAGCTGGGAGGGCACCCCAAAGGCTGGGGGGCACCCCAGAGGTTGGGAGGGGGCACCCCTAAAGCTGGGAGGAGGCACCCCTAAAGCTGGATATTTCGGTGGATATTTGGGGTGTTTCAGTGGATATTTGGGGCTGTTTTGGGGCTGTTTCAGTGGATGTTTGGGGCTGTTTTGGGGTGTTTGGGGCTGTTTCGGTGGATTTTGGGCTGGTTTGGGGTGTTTGGGGCTGTTTCGGTGGATTTTGGGCTGTTTTGGGGTATTTCAGTGGATATTTGGGACTGGTTTGGGGCTATTTCAGGGCTGTTTCCGTGGATATTTGGGGCTGTTTCGGTGGGTTTTTGGGGCTGTTTCAGTGGGTTTTTGGGGCTGTTTCAATGGGTTTTTGGGGCTGTTTCGGTGGGTTTTTGGGGGTGCTGATGCTTTTGGGGTACCCCTGACCCCCCCCCCCCAGGAGCTGAAGCTGCCCTGTGCCCGTGTGGTGGAGTCCAGCTGCGTGCTGGTTTGGGGCTGTTTTGGGCTGTTTCAGTGGGTTTTTGGGGCTGTTTCAGTGGGTTTTTGGGGCTGTTTTGGTGGGTTTTTGGGGGTGCTGATGCTTTTGGGGTGCCCCTGCCCCCCCCCAGGAGCTGAAGCTGCCCTGTGCCCGCGTGGTGGAGTCCAGCTGCGTGCTGGACGTGCTGATCAAGCTGCTGGAGGTGGTGCAGCCGTGCCTGCAGGCGGCCAAGGAGCACAAGGAGGTGCAGACCCCCAAGTAAGGAGATCGGGGTGACCCCACCTCCTCCTGGACCCCCCCCCAGACACCCCAAAACCCCTCCCCAGATGCTCTCACAGCCCTTTTTCCCCTCTCCAACACCAGGTGGATCACCCCCGTGCTGCTGCTGATCGACTTCTACGAGAAGACGGCCGTGTCCTCCAAGCGCCGCGCGCAGATGAACAAGGTGTGGGGAGGTTTTGGGGGGTCCTGGGGGGGTTTTGGGGGCTCCTGGGGGAGTTTGAGGGGGCTGGGAGGGGACACAGGGGGCTCCTGGGGACTCACGGTGGGTCTGGGATGGGGGGGGAGCAGCCACGGGGAGTTTGGGATTTGTGGAGGGGAGATTTGGGATCGTGGGGGGGGAGAGGGTCCTGAGGGGGGCTGGGGTGGGGTGGGGTGGGGGGGTTTTGGGGTCCGGGGTGGGGGGGGGGGACACGGTGTTGTTGGGGGGGTCCTGGGGGGACGTTTCTGGGAGATGCAGGGTCCTGGGGTGGGGACGTGTGAGGGACACGGGGTCCTTGGGGTGAGGGGTCACAGGGGGGTCTGAGGGGACGCAGGGGGGACACACGGGGTGCTGGGGGGACACAGAGGGTGACACAGGGGTCTGAGGGGACACACGGGGTGCTGGAGGGACACAGAGGGTGCTGGGGGGACACACGGGGTGACACACGGGGTGCTGGAGGGACACACGGGGTGACACAGGGGTCTGAGGGGACACACGGGGTGCTGGGGGGACACAGAGGGTGCTGGGGGAACACAGGGGTGACACAGGGGTCTGAGGGGACACAGGGGTGACACACGGGGTGCTGGGGGGACACAGAGGGTGCTGGGGGGACACAGGGGTGACACACAGGGTGCTGGAGGGACACATGGGGGGACACAGGGGTCTGAGGGGACACACGGGGTGCTGGGGGGACACAGAGGGTGCTGGGGGGACACAGGGGTGACACACGGGGTGCTGGGGGGACACACGGGGTGACACAGGGGTCTGAGGGGACACACGGGGTGCTGGGGGGACACAGAGGGTGCTGAGGAGACACAGGGGTCTGAGGGGACACAGGGGGGACACAGGGGGTGCTGGGAACACAGGGAGTGACACAGGGGGTGCTGGGGGGACACCGGGGTGACACATGGGGTCTGAGGGGACACAGGGGTGACACAGGGGGTCTGAGGGGATGCAGGGGGGACACACGGGGTGCTGGGGGGACACATGGGGTCTGAGGGGGCACGGGTGACACGGGGTGCTGGGGACACAGGGGGTGACACAGGGTACTGGGGTGACACAGGGGTGACACAGGGTTCTGGGGACACAGGGGTGACACAGGGGGTCTGAGGGGACACAGGGTACTGGGGTGACACAGGGGTGACACAGGGAGTGCTGGGGTGACACAGGGGTGACACAGGGGTCTGGGGACACAGGGGTGACACAGGGGGGTCTCGGGACACCGGGGTGACACACGGGGTGCTGGGGTGACACAGGGGTGACACAGGGGGTGCTGGGGGAGACACACGGGGTGACAGAGCCTTGGGGACACAGGGGTGACACAGGGGGTGCTGGGGTGACACAGGGGTGACACAGGGGGTCCTGGGGGAGACACACGGGGTGACAGAGCCTTGGGGACACAGGGGTGACACAGGGGTACTGGGGACACAGGGGTGACACAGGGGGTGCTGGGGTGACACAGGGGTGACACAGGGGTGACACAGGGTGCTGGGGTGACACAGGGGTGACAGAGCCTTGGGGACACAGGGGTGACACAGGGGTACTGGGGACACAGGGGTGACACAGGGAGTGCTGGGGTGACACTGGAGTGACACACGGGGTCCTGGGGTGACACAGGGGTGACACACGGGGTCCTGGGGTGACACAGGGGTGACACACGGAGTCCTGGGGAGGGGCTTTGGGGTGCTGGGCACACAGGGTGTCCCTGGGAGGGGACAGTCTGACCGTGCCCACCCCGCCACGACCCAGCGCCGCTCTCAGCGATGCCCCGAGCGGGGTCGGGGGGCACAGGGGGGGCTCCAGGCCGCTGACCCCCCCCTCCCCTCCCAGTACCTGCAGGCGAGCGGCAACAACTGGCGCTGGTTCGACGACCGCTCGGGCCGCTGGTGCAGCTACAGCGCCAGCAACAACAGCACCATCGACGCGGCCTGGAGGGCCGGAGAGCCCAGCGTGCGCTTCACGGCCGGCCGGCGCCGCTACACCGTGCAGTTCACCACCATGGTGCAGGTACCGCGCTGGGCACGGCACGGGGGCGCGGGGACACGGCCTGGGGGCAGCCGGGGCACAGAGATACGGCCTGGGGGCACAGGGACATGGCCTGGGGGCAGCCGGGGTACAGGGACACAGCCCCAGGGCACAGGGACACGGCCTGGGGGCAGCCGGGGTACAGAGGTACGGCCCCAGGGCACAGGGACACGGCCTGGGGGCAGCCGGGGTACAGAGGTACGGCCCCGGGGCACAGAGGTACGGCCCCAGGGCACAGGGACACGGCCTGGAGGCAGCTGGGGTACAGGGACACAGCCCCAGGGTACAGGGGCATGGCCTGGGGGCACAGGGACACGGCCTGGGGGCAGCTGGGGTACAGAGGTACGGCCCCAGGGCACAGGGACACGGCCTGGGGGCAGCTGGGGTACAGAGGTACGGCCCCAGGGCACAGGGACACGGCCTGGGGGCAGCTGGGGTACAGAGGTACGGCCTGGGGGCACAGGGACACGGCCTGGGGGCAGCTGGGGTACAGAGGTACGGCCTGGGGGCACAGGGACACGGCCTGGGGGCAGCCGGGGTACAGAGGTACGGCCCCAGGGCACAGGGACATGGCCTGGGGGCAGCTGGGGTACAGGGACACAGCCCCAGGGCACAGGGACATGGCCTGGGGGCAGCTGGGGTACAGAGGTACGGCCCCAGGGCACAGGGACACGGCCTGGGGGCACAGGGACACGGCCTGGGGGCAGCCAGGGCACAGAGACACGGCCCCAGGGCACAGGGACATGGCCTGGGGGCACAGGGACACGGCCTGGGGGCAGCTGGGGTACAGAGATACAGCCCCAGGGCACAGGGACATGGACCCAGGGCACAGGGACACGGCCTGGGGGCAGCCAGGGCACAGAGACACGGCCCCAGGGCACAGGGACACGGCCTGGGGGCAGCTGGGGTACAGAGGTACGGCCCCAGGGCACAGGGACACGGCCTGGGGGCAGCTGGGGTACAGAGATACGGCCTGGGGGCACAGGGACACGGCCTGGGGGCAGCTGGGGTACAGGGACACAGCCCCAGGGCACAGGGACACGGCCTGGGGGCAGCTGGGGTACAGAGATACGGCCTGGGGGCACAGAGACATGGACCCAGGGACACAGAGACACAGCCCTGGGGGCACAGGGACACGGCCTGGGGGCAGCCAGAGCACAGGGACACGGCCCAGGGGACACAGGGACACGGCCCAGGAGTCAGCCGGGGCACGGGGGCACGGCCTGGGGTCAGCCAGGGCACAGGGACACGGCACCAGGGCACAGGGACACGGCCTGGGGGCAGCCAGGGCACGGGGGCACGGCCCCAGGGCACAGGGACACAGCCCCAGGGCACAGGGACACGGCCCCAGTGCACGGGGACACAGCCTGGGGGCAGCCAGGGCACAGAGACACGGCCCCAGGGCACAGGGACACAGCCCCAGGGCACAGGGACACGGCCTGGGGGCAGCCAGGGCACGGGGACACGGCCCCAGGGCACAGGGACACAGCCCCAGGGCACAGGGACACGGCCTGGGGGCAGCCGGGGCACGGGGACACGGCCCCAGGGCACAGGGACACAGCTCAGGGGTCAGCCAGGGCACAGGGACACGGCCCAGGGGTCAGCCGGGGCACGGGGGCACGGCCTGGGGTCAGCCAGGGCACAGGGACACGGCACCAGGGCACAGGGACACGGCCTGGGGGCAGCCAGGGCACAGGGACACGGCACCAGGGCACAGGGACATGGCCTGGGGGCAGCCAGGGCACGGGGACACGGCCCCAGTGAAGGGGGACATGACCCTAAGGGTGGGGGACACAGCCCTGGGGCCACCCAGCACAGGGGGACGCCCCCCAGTGTCACCCAGCTCAGGGGGACACCCCCCCATCACCCTGTGGGGGGGGGGGTCCCCTGTGCCGCCCATGGCCCCCCAGTGTCACCCACGGGGAGGGTCCCCAGTGTCACCCACAGGGAGGGTCCCCAGTGTCACCTGTGGCCCCCCAGTGTCACCCTGTGGGGAGAGTCCCTGGTGCCACCCCTGCCCCTCAGTGACACCCATGGAGAGGGTCCCCACTGTCACCCATGGCCCCCCAGTGTCACCCATGGGGGGGGGTCCCCACTGTCACCCATGGCCCCCCAGTGTCACCCATGGGGGGGGGTCCCCAGTGCCACCCATGGCCCCCCTGTGTCACCCATGGGGAGGGTTCCCAGTGTCACCCATGGCCCCCCTCTGTCACCCATGGGGGGGGGTTCCCCAGTGCCACCCCTGCCCCCTGTGTCACCCATGGGGAGAGTCCCCAGTGCCACCCATGGCCCCCCAGTGTCACCCATGGGGAGGATCCCCAGTGCCACCCCTGCCCCCTGTGTCACCCATGGGGAGAGTCCCCAGTGTCACCCATGGCCCCCCAGTGTCACCCATGGGGAGGGTCCGCAGTGCCACCCATGGTCCCCCCGTGTCACCTGTGGCCCCGTGGTGTCACCCTGTGGGGAGGATCCCCAGTGCCACCCCTGCCCCCCATGTCACCCATGAGGAGGGTCCCCAGTGTCACCCATGGCCCCCCAGTGTCACCCATGGCCCCCCAGTGTCACCCATGGCCCCCCAGTGTCACCTGTGGCCCCCTGGTGTCACCCATGGGGAGGATCCCTGGTGCCACCCCTGCCCCCCAGTGTCACCCATGGGGAGCGTCCCCAGTGTCACCCATGGCCCCCCAGTGCCACCCATGGGGGGGGGTCCCCACTGTCACCCATGGCCCCCCTGTGTCACCCATGGGGAGGGTCCCCGGTGCCAGCCATGGCCCCCCAGTGTCACCCATGGGGAGGGTCCCCGGTGCCAGCCCTGCCCCCCGTGTGACCCCCCCGTGTGACCCCCGTATGATCCCCGTGTGCCCCCTGTGACCCCCCCATGTGCCCCCCGTGTACCCCCTGTGTGACCCCCCTGTGTGCCCCCTGTGTGCCCCCCGTGTGACCCCCCTGTGTGACCCCCCCGTGTGACCCCCGTGTGCCCCCCTGTACCCCCTGTGTGACCCCCCCGTGTGCCCCCTGTGTGCCCTCCGTGTACCCCCTGTGTGACCCCCCCGTGTACCCCCTGTGTGACACCCCCCGTGTGCCCCCTGTGTACCCCCTGTGTGACCCCCCCTGTGTGCCCCCGCTGTGCCCAGGTGAACGAGGAGACCGGGAACCGGCGCCCGGTGATGCTGACCCTGCTGAGACCCCCCCGCGCCGGGAAGGGCCGGGACGAGGGGGGGGCCGAGGACCCCGAGGGGAAGGGCAAGGACGAGACCCCCGGTACGTGGGGGGGGGTCTGAGGGGTTTTGGGGGGGGTCTGAGGGGTTTTGGGGGGGGACTGAGAGGTTTTTGGGGGGGTCTGAGGGGTTTTGGGGGGGGTCTGAGGGGTTTTGGGGGAGGTCTGAGGGGTTTTGGGGGGGGTCTGAGGGGTTTTGGGGGGGGACTGAGAGGTTTTGGGGGGGGTCTGAGGGGTTTTGGGGGGGGACTGAGGGGTTTTGGGGGGGACTGAGAGGTTTTTGGGGGGGTCTGAGGGGTTTTGGGGGGGGACTGAGGGGTTTTGGGGGGGACTGAGAGGTTTTGGGGGGGGTCTGAGGGGTTTTTGGGGGGGTCTGAGGGGCTTTGGGGGGGTCTGAGGGGTGTTGGGGGGGGTCTGAGGGGTTTTGGGGGGGGACTGAGAGGTTTTTGGGGGGGTCTGAGGGGTTTTGGGGGGTCTGAGAGGCCACTGGGGGGGTCAGAATGGTCACAGAGGATCAGAGTGGTCACTTGGGGGGGGTCAAAGGGGCCATGGGGGAGTCATAGTGGCCATGGGGGGGTCATAGTGGCCATGGGGGGGTCATAGTGGCCATGGGGGGTCATAGTGGCCTTGGGGGGGGTCATGGGGGTCACAGTGGCCACGGGGGGGGTCAAAGGGGCCACGAGGGGCATCAGAGAGCCCATGGGGGGAGGCACAGTGACCACGGAGGGGGTCAAGGGGGCCACGGGGGGGTCATGGGGGTCACAGCAGCCTTGGGGGGAGGGGGGATCATAGTGGCCATGGGGGGGGGAAGGGGGTCAAAGGGCCCACGAGGGGCGTCAGGGAGCCCATGGGGCGGGTCATGGGGGTCACAGTGGCCACGGTGGGGGGGGTCAGAGAGCCCATGGGGCAGGTCATGGGGGTCACAGTGGCCACGGTGGGGGGTCATAGTGGCCATGGGGGGGGGGGGGTCATAGTGGCCACGAGGGGGGTCAGAGAGCCCGTGGGGGGGTCATGGGGGTCACAGCAGCCACGGCGGGGGGGGTCATAGTGGCCACGGGGGGGGGAAGGGGGTCAAAGGGCCCACGAGGGGCGTCAGGGAGCCCATGGGGCGGGTCATGGGGGTCAAAGGGCCCACGAGGGGGTCAGAGAGCCCATGGGGCGGGTCATGGGGGTCACAGTGGCCACGGTGGGGGGTCATAGTGGCCACGAGGGGGGTCAGAGAGCCCATGGGGCGGGTCATGGGGGTCACAGTGGCCACGGGAGGGGGGGGGGTCAGAGAGCCCATGGGGGAATCATGGAGGTCACAGCAGCCACGGGGGGGGGGGGTCATAGTGGCCATGGGGGGGGGTCATAGTGGCCACGGGGGGGGGTCAGAGAGCCCATGGGGCAGGTCATGGGGGTCACAGTGGCCACGGTGGGGGGTCATAGTGGCCATGGGGGGGGGTCACAGTGGCCACGGGCGGGGTCAGAGAGCCCATGGTGGGGGTCATGGGGGTCACAGCAGCCACGGGGGGGTCATAGTGGCCATGGGGGGGGTGGTCAGAGAGGTCACAGGGGAGGTCAGAGAGCCCATGGGGTGGGTCATGGAGGTCACAGCGGCCACGGGGGGGGGGTCATAGTGGCCATGGGGGGGGTGGTCAGAGGGGTCACAGGGGAGGTCAGAGAGCCCATGGGGGAATCATGGAGGTCACAGCAGCCACGGGGGGGGGGGGGGTCATAGTGGCCATGGGGGGGGGTCATAGTGGCCACGGGGGGGGGTCAGAGAGCCCATGGGTGGGTCATGGAGGTCACAGCAGCCACGGGGGGGGGGGTCATAGTGGCCATGGGGGGGGGGGGTCATAGTGGCCACGGGGGGGGGTCAGAGAGCCCATGGGTGGGTCATGGAGGTCACAGCAGCCACGGGGGGGGGTCATAGTGGCCATGGGGGGGGTGGTCAAAGGGGCCATGGGGAGGTCAGAGAGCCCATGGGTGGGTCATGGGGGTCACAGCGGCCACAGGGGGGGGGATGGAGGTCACAGCAGCCACCGGTCTGCTCAACCCCCCCCCCCCACAACCTCCCCTTCTGACCCCCCCTCTCCTCACAGCCTCAGACCCCCCCTGCACAGACGAAGACCCCCCCCCCTCCTCCACCACCACCACCAGCACCACCAGCAGCACCACCACCAGCAGCACCAGCACCGCCGCTCCCAGCACCGCCACCGCCCCGTGCCCGTCCCCGCCGGCCGCGGGCACCGAGGAGCCCGGCGCTGCGGACGGCGAGGCGCCGGTGCGGGGCCTGGCGGAGGAGGCGGTGCCGGCCGTGCTGCGGGCGTGCGTCAGCATGCTGGGGGTGCCCGTGGACCCCGACACGCTGCACGCCACGCTGCGCCTCTGCCTGCGCCTGACGCGGCAGCACAAGCACGCGCTGCTGTTCGCCGAGCTGCGCTCCACCCGCACCATCCTGGCGCTCACGCAGAGCTCCGGCTTCACCGGCTTCACGCCGCTCGTCACCCTCCTCTTCCGGCACATCATCGAGGACCCCTGCACGCTGCGGCACACCATGGAGAAGGTGGGGGTGAGGGGAGTTGGGGGGCTTGGGGGGGGAAAGGGAGAGGGGAGTTGGGGGTGATGGGAGAGGGGAGCAAAGGGAGAGGGGGGTAAAGGGAGAGGGGAGTTGGGGGGCTGGGGGTAAAGGGAGAGGGGAGTTGGGGGGCTGGGGGTAAAGGGAGAGGGGAGCAAAGGGAGAGGGGAGCAAAGGGAGAGGGGAGTTGGGGGGCTGGGGGTAAAGGGAGAGGGGAGCAAAGGGAGAGGGGAGTTGGGGGGCTGGGGGTAAAGGGATGGGGCTGGGGGTAAAGGGAGAGGGGAGCAAAGAGAGAGGGGAGCAAAGGGAGAGGGGAGTTGCGGGGCTGGGGGTAAAGGGACAGGGGGCTGGGGGCGACGGGAGAGGGGAGTTGGGGGTGAGGGGAGAGGGGAACAAAGGGAGAGGGGAGCAAAGGGGGAGGGGAGTTGGGGGGCTGGAGGTAAAAGGACAGGGGGTTGGGGGTGATGGGAGAGGGGGAGCAAAGGGAGAGGGGAGCGAGGGGAGAGGGGAGTTGAGGGGCTGGAGGTAAAGGGATGGGGCTGGGGGTAACGGGAGGAGGGAGTTGGGGGTGAGGGGAGAGGGGAGCAAAGAGAGGGGAGCAAAGGGAGAGAGGAGTTGGGGGGCTGGGGGTAAAGGGACAGGGGGCTGGGGGCGACAGGAGAGGGGAGTTGGGGGTGAGGGGAGAGGGGAGCAAAGGGAGAGAGGAGTTGGGGGGCTGGGGGTAAAGGGGCGGGGGGCTGGGGGCGACGGGAGAGGGGAGTTGGGGGTGATGGGAGAGGGGAGCAAAGGGAGAGGGGGGGAGCAAAGGGGGAGGGGAGCAAAGGGAGAGGGGAGTTGGGGGGCTGGGGGTAAAAGGACAGGGGGCTGGGGGTGATGGGAGAGGGGGAGCAAAGGGAGAGGGGAGCAAAGGGAGAGGGGAGTTGGGGGTTGGAGGTAAAGGGATGGGGCTGGGGGTGATGAGAGAGGGGAGCAAAGGGAGAGGGGAGCAAAGAGAGAGGGGAGTTGGGGGGCTGGAGGTAAAGGGATGGGGCTGGGGGTGATGGGAGAGGGGAGCAAAGGGAGAGGGGAGCGAGGGGAGAGGGAAGTTGGGGGGCTGGAGGTAACGGGAGAGGGGGTTGGGGGTGATGGGAGAGGGGAGCAAAGGGAGAGGGGAGCGAGGGGAGAGGGGAGCGAGGGGAGAGGGGAGTTGGGGGGCTGGAGGTAAAAGGACAGGGGGCTGGGGGTGAGGGGAGCTGGGGGTGACAGGACAGGGGGCTGGGGGTGAGGGGATCGGGGAATTGGGGGTGCAGAGGACATGGGGGACACAGGGGATGAGGGGATCAGGGAATTGGGGGTGCAGGGGACACGGGGGACACAGGGGATGAGGAGATAGGGGATTTGGGGGTGCAGGGGATGCAGGGGATAAGGGGATCGGGGATTTGGGGGTTCAGGGGACACAGGATGAGGGGATTGGGGAGTCGGTGCAGGGGACACGGGGGACGAGGGGTTTGGGGAGTTGGGGGTGCAGGGGACACAGGGGATGAGGGGATCGGGGATTTGGGGGTTCAGGGGGACACAGGATGAGGGGATTGGGGATTTGGGGGTGCAGGGGACACTGGGAACAAGGGGATCGGGGATTTGGGGGTGCAGGGGACACAGGATGAGGGGATTGGGGAGTCGGTGCAGGCGACACGGGGGACACAGGGGATGAGGGGATCAGGGATTTGGGGGTACAGGAGACACGGGATGGGGAGGTCAGGGATTTGGGGGTTCAGGGCACACGGGGGACGGGGGCTCCGTGCCTCCGGGGGCTCCGTGCTGCCACGGGGAGGTTCCCGCGGGCAGCGCCGGCCCGGGCTCGCCCCGCCGGGCGCGTGCCTGCAGCGTGCCCACGCCGTGCCCGCGCTGTCCCCACGCGCAGGTGGTGCGCTCGGCGGCCACGAGCGGCGCGGGCAGCACCACGTCCGGCGTGGTGTCGGGCAGCCTGGGCTCCCGCGAGGTGAATTACATCCTGCGGGTGCTGGGCCCCGCCGCCTGCCGCAGCCCCCACGTCTTCACCGAGGTGGCCACCGGCTGCATCCGCATCGCCCTGCCCGCGCCGCGCGGCTCCGGCACCGGTGAGGGGGCACGGGGAAGGGCCGGGAGGGGG
Organism: Aphelocoma coerulescens; assembly: GCF_041296385.1. NCBI lineage: Eukaryota > Metazoa > Chordata > Aves > Passeriformes > Corvidae > Aphelocoma > Aphelocoma coerulescens. The sequence goes on along the minus strand of NC_091044.1, from coordinate 1,130,456 downwards.
CATGGGGGCGTGGGGAGGGGCCTGGAGGGGAGAAAGGGACACGGGGAGGGGGCACAGGGGCATGGGGAAGGTCCGGGAGGGGAGAAAGGGACACAGGGAGGGGCCACAGGGGCATGGGGAGGGTCCTGGAGGGGAGAAAGGAACACGGGGAGGGGGCACAGGGGCATGGGGAGGGTCCTGGAGGGGAGAAAGGAACACGGGGAGGGGGCACCTGGGCATGGGGAGGGTCCTGGAGGGGAGAAAGGAACACGGGGAGGGGGCACAGGGGCATGGGGAGGGTCCTGGAGTGGAGAAAGGAACACGGGGGGGCCTGGAGGGGAGAAAGGGACATGGGGAGGGTCCTGGAGGGGGCACAGGGACACGGGGAGGGTCCTGGAGGGGGCACAGGGAGGGTCCTGGAGTGGAGAAAGGGACACGGGGGGGGCCTGGAGGGGGCACGGGGACATGGGGGGGTCCTGGAGGGGAGAAAGGGACACAGGGGGGTCCTGGATGGGGCACAGGGAGGGTCCTGGAGGGGAGAAAGGGACATGGGGAGGGTCCTGGAGGGGAGAAAGGGACACGGGGAGGGGGCACGGGGGCATGGGGAGGGTCCTGGAGGGGAGAAAGGGACACAGGGAGGGTCCTGGAGGGGGCACGGGGAGGGTCCTGGAGGGGAGAAAGGGACACGGGGGGGGCCTGGAGGGGAGAAAGGGACATGGGGGGGGCCTGGAGGGGAGAAAGGGACACGGGGAGGGTCCTGGAGGGGGCACGGGGACATGGGGGGGTCCTGGAGGGGGCACGGGGACATGGGGGGGTCCTGGAGGGGAGAAAGGGACACAGGGGGGTCCTGGATGGGGCACAGGGAGGGTCCTGGAGGGGAGAAAGGGACACGGGGAGGGGGCACAGGGGCATGGGGAGGGTCCTGGAGGGGGCACAGGGGGGGCCTGGAGGGGCCATGGGGGCACAGGGGGGTCCTGGAAGGGAGGAAGGGACACGGGGAGGGGCCTGGACGGGACACGGGGAGGTCCTGGAGGGGGGGTACGGGGGCACAGCGGGGTCCTGGAGGGGGGGTACGGGGGCACAGGGGGGGCCTGGAGGGGGCACGGGGACGGGGCAGGTTCCTGGGGGGTCCCTGGCATCCATAATGGGGTCCTGGGAGAGCTCCTGGAGGGGATCCCAGAGGTGCCTCTACCCCCAGAAAAAGGGGTCCCGGGGTCCCTTTACCCCCAGAACGGGGGTCCCAGCTCTGCCTCCACCCCCCAAAACTGGGGTCCCACAGATCCCTTTACCCTCGGGGGTCCCAGGGCTGCCTCTACCCCCAAAACAGAGATCTATGGGGTCCCTCTGCCCTCAGAACAGGGGACCCCCTGCAACCCCCCCCCCCTCCCCCAAAACCGGGCTCCCATCCCATCCTCGCCGCCGCCGCGTGGGCCCCACACCCCATCCCCAGCCGGCCACCCCCGGGGAGCCCCCCAAAGCCCTGACCCCCATCTTTTCCCCCCTCCCCGCCCCCCATTTGGCAGCCTCGGACGATGAGTTCGAGAACCTGCGCATCAAGGGCCCCAACGCGGTGCAGCTGGTGAAGACCACGCCGGCCAAGGCGGCCGCGCTGCCGCCCATCCCCGAGCCCATCCGCGACGTCATCTACGACATGCTCAACGCCCTGGCGGCCTACCACGCCCCCGACGAGGGTACGGGGGGCTGGGGGACCCCCACATTGGGGGGCAGACACCCCCAGGGAGGTTTGGGGGGCTCAGGGAGGAGCGGGGTGCAGGTGGAGCTGGAGTTGGGGTGTTCTGTGCCATGCTCTGGGTGCCCACCACACCTCTGAGAAGGGTTTGGGGTTCTTGGGGGACCCCCACAATGCTGGGCAGACACCCCCAGGGAGGTTTGGGGAGCACTGAGGAGGAGGAGGATGCAGGGCCAGGAGTGGGGTGCAGGCGGAGCTGGAGTTGGGGTGTCCTGTGCCATGCTCTGGGTGCCCACCACACCTCTGAGAAGGGTTTGGGGTTCTTGGGGGACCCTCATGATGGGGGTCAGACACTCCCAGGGAGGTTTGGGGGGCACAGGGAGGAGCGGGGTGCAGGTGGAGCTGGAGTTGGGGTGTCCTGTGCCATGCTCGGGGTGCTCACTGTGCCCCAGGTGAGGGTTTGGGGGTATTGGGGGACCCTCATGATGGGGGTCGGACACCCCCAGGGAGGTTTGGGGGGCTCAGGGAGGAGTGGGGTGCAGGTGGAGCTGGAGTTGGGGTGTCCTGTGCCAAGCTCGGGGTGCTCACTGTGCCCCCGACGAGGGTTTGGGGGTCTTGAGGGACCCTCATGATGGGGGTCGGACACCCCCAGGGAGGTTTGGGGGGCACTGAGGAGGAGGAGGATGCAGGGCCAAGAGTGGGGTGCAGGCGGAGCTGGAGTTGGGGTGTCCTGTGCCATGCTCGGGGTGCTCACTGTGCCCCAGTTGAGGGTTTGGGGGTCTCAGGGGACCCTCATGATGGGGGTCGGACACCCCCAGGGAGGTTTGGGGGGCACAGGGAGAAGTGGGGTGCAGGTGGAGCTGGAGTTGGGGTGTCCTGTGCCATGCTCAGGGTGCCCACCGTGCCCCCGACGAGGGTTTGGGGGTCTGGAGGGACCCTCATGATGGGGGTCGGACACCCCCAGGGAGGTTTGGGGGGCACTGAGGAGGAGGAGGATGCAGGGCCAGGAGCGGGGTGCAGGTGGAGCTGGAGTTGGGGTGTTCTGTGCCATGCTCTGGGTGCCCACCACACCTCTGAGAAGGGTTTGGGGGTCTTGGGGGACCCTCATGATGGGGGGCAGACACCCCCAGGGAGGTTTGGGGGGGCACAGGGAGGAGCAGGGTGCAGGTGGAGCTGGAGTTGGGGTGTCCTGTGCCATGTCTGATAGTGAGTGTCCATATAGGGGAAAATCAGGGTGCCCCTTTAGGGGGAATCGGGGTGCCCCTATAGGGCTGAACGAGGATGTTTATATAGGGTGGAATTGGGGTGTTTGCCCCTTCAGGGGACAATCGGGGTGCCCCTATAGGGCTGAAGAGGGATGTTTGTATAGGGTGGAATTGGGGTGCCCCTATAGGGAGAATCAGGATGCCCCTATAGGGTGGAACAGGGGCGTTTATTTAGGATGGAGTCGGGGTGCCCCTATAGGGCCAAACAGGGACATTTATATAGGCTGGAATTGGGGTGTTTGCCCCTTCAGGGGACAATTGGGGTGCCCCTATAGGGGGGAGTCGGGGTGCCCCTATAGGGCCAAACAGGGACATCTATATAGGTTGGAATCGGGGTGTTTGCCCCTTCAGGGGACAGTTGGGGTGCCCCTATAGGGTGGAATTGGGGTGACCCTATAGGCTGTAATCAGGGTGCCCCTATAGGGCCAAACAGGGACATGTATTTAGGCTGGAATCGGGGTGCCCCTATAGGCTGGAATCGGGGTGCCCCTATAGGGTGGAATCGGGGTGTTTGCCCCTTCAGGGGACAATCGGGGTGCCCCTATAGGGGGAGTTGGGGTGCCCCTATAGGGCCGAAGAGGGACATTTATTTAGGCTGGAATCGGGGTGTTTGCCTCTTCAGGGGACAGTTGGGGTGCCCCTATAGGGTGGAATTGGGGTGTCCCTATAGGCTGCAATCAGGGTGCCCCTATAGGGCCGAACGGGGACATTTATTTAGGCTGGAATTGGGGTGCCCCTATAAGGTGGAATTGGGGTGCCCCTATAGGGTGGAATCGGAGTGTTTGCCCCTTCAGGGGACAATCAGGGTGTCCCTATAGGGTGGAATTGGGGTGCCCCTATAGGCTGGAATTGGGGTGCCCCTATAAACTGGAATCGGGATGCCCCTATAGGGCCGAACAGGGACATTTATTTAGGCTGGAATTGGGGTGTTTGCCCCTTCAGGAGACAATCGGGGATGCCCCTATAAACTGGAATCGGGGCGCCCCTATAAACTGGAATCGGGGCGCCCCTACAGAGCCGAACAGGGACATCTATATAGGCTGGAATCGGGATGTTTGTCCCTTTTAGGGCGCACTCAGGGTTCCCCTGTCCCCCAGGTGCTCCCAGCCCCTTTGGGGGGGTGCGGGGGTCCCCTCACAGCCGTGTTTGGCCCCCCCCAGGTGACAAGGGGGACCCCAAGAGCGCGGCGCCCAGCGAGGTGAGCCAGCTGCTGTCGGACATCGGCGATGACATGTACCAGCAGTACCGCAGCCTGACGCGCCCGCCCGGAGACTTCGACCCCCCCGCCGGCTTCGCCATCAACGTACGGGGCTGGGGGGGCCGGGGGAGGGGCCGGGGGGGGTGGGGGAGGCCGAGGGAAGGGCCAGGGGGGTTGGGGAAGGGGCTGGGGGGGGTGGGGTGGCCGGGGGAGGGGGCCAGGGGGGGTGGGGAGGGCCGGGGGAGGGGCCAGGGGGGCTCCGGGGGGGCCGAGGGAGGGGCCAGGGGGGCGGGGAGGGCTGAGGGAGGGGGCCAGGGGGGCGGGGGAGGGCCGGGGAAGGGGGCTGGGGAAGGGGCTGGGGGGGGTGGGGTGGCCGGGGGAGGGGGCCAGGGGGGCGGGGGAGGGCCGAGGGAGGGGGCCAGGGGGGCTGGGGGTGGCCGGGGGAGGGGGCCAGGGGGGGTGGGGAGGGCCGAGGGAGGGGCCAGGGGAGTGGGGGTGGCTGGGGGAGGGGGCCAGGGGGGGTGGGGAGGGCCGAGGGAGGGGCCAGGGGGGGTGGGGAGGGCCGGGGGAGGGGCCAGGGGGGCTCCGGAGGGGCCGAGGGAGGGGCCAGGGGGGCGGGGAGGGCCGGGGAAGGGGGCTGGGGGTGGCCGGGGGAGGGGGCTGGGGAAGGGGCTGGGGGGGTGGGGTGGCCGGGGGAGGGGGCCAGGGGGGCTGGGGGTGGCCGGGGGAGGAGGCCAGGGGGGCTGGAGAGGGGCCTGGGGGGCTGGGGAGGGCCGAGGGAGGGGCCAGGGGGGCTCCAGGGGGGCTGAAGGGGAATTGGGGGGGCTGGGATTGGTTTGGGGGGGCTGCTGGGGGACCCAGGGGCGCTCTGGGGGGGTTGGGGGGCAGTTTGAGGGGGCTGCCTGGGGGGCCAGGGGGACTCTGGGGGGGCTGGGGGGCTGCTGGGGAAGTTCTGGGGGGGCTGAGGGGTGGTTTAGGGGGGCTGGAAAGGAATTGGGGGGGCTGGGATTGGTTAGGGGGTGCTGCTGGGGGGCCCAGGGACACTCTGGGGGGGCTGGGAGGGAATTGGTGGGGCTGGGGGCAGTTTGGGGGGGACTGGGATTGGTTTGAGGGGGCTGAGGGGCGGTTTGGGGGGGCTGGGAGGGAATTGAGGGGGCTGAGGGGCGGTTTGGGGGGGCTGCTGGGGGGGCTGAGGGGCGGTTTAGGGGGGCTGCTGGGGGGCTGAGGGGCGGTTTGGGGGGGCTGGGAGGGAATTGGGGGGGCTGAGGGGCGGTTTGGGGGGGCTGCTGGGGGGCTGAGGGGCGGTTTGGGGGGGCTCAGCGCTCCCAGGGCCACTGAGGTGCGAGGGGGGGGGGGGGGGGAAGGAGGGGCTCTGGGGTTTTGGGGGGCTCTGGGGGTGTCACTGGGGCCTCTGGGGTTTCAGGGGGCTCTGGGGTTTTGGGGGGCTCTGGGGGTGTCACTGGGGGCTCTGGGGTTTTGGGGAGCTCTGGGGGTGTCACTGGGGGCTCTGGGGTTTTGGGGGGCTCTGGGGGTGTCACTGGGGCCTCTGGGGTTTCAGGGGGCTCTGGGGTTTTGGGGAGCTCTGGGGGTGTCACTGGGGGCTCTGGGGTTTTGGGGGGCTCTGGGGGTGTCACTGGGGCCTCTGGGGTTTCAGGGGGCTCTGGGGTTTTGGGGAGCTCTGGGGGTGTCACTGGGGGCTCTGGGGTTTTGGGGAGCTCTGGGGGTGTCACTGGGGGCTCTGGGGTTTTGGGGAGCTCTGGGGGTGTCGCTGGGGGCTCTGGGGTTTCGGGGGGCTCTGGGGTTTTGGGGGCCCCCCCAGGCTCTCATTCACCCCCCCACCCCCCAGGCCCAGGTTTTCGGGGCTGACGGAGCCGCTGCCGAGACGCCGCCCTCGGGAACCCCCCAGGGAGAAGGTGCCCCCCACCCCCCGTGTCCCTGTGCCCCCCGATGCCCCCCTGTGCCCCCCGATGCCCCCCCGTATCCCTGTGCCCCCCCCGTGTCCCTGTGCCCCCCGATGCCCCCCCGTGTCCCTGAGCCCCCCAATGCCCCCCCGTGTCCCTGTGCCACCCGTGTCCCATTACGCCATTCCCATCTTCCCTGCGGTGCCACCCTGTGCCCCCCTGCACCCACCGTGTCCCCTGACGGTGCCACCCGTGTCCCCTCACACCATCCCTGTGTCCCCTGACGGTGCCACCTGCGTCCCATGACGCTGTCCCCATGTCCCCTAACGATGCCACCCAGCGATGCCACCCTGCACCCACCCGTGTCCCCTAATGATGCCACCCGTGTCCCATGACGCTGTCCCCGTGTCCCCTAACGGTGCCACCCGTGTACCCCGACTATGGCCCGTGTCCCCTGACGGTGCCACCCGTGTCCCATGACGCTGTCCCCATGTCCCCTGACGGTGCCACCCTGTGCCCCCCTGCACCCACCCATGTCCCCTAATGATGCCACCCGTGTCCCATCACACCATCCCTGTGTCCCCTGACGGTGCCACCCGTGTCCCCTGACGATGTCCTGTGTCCCCTAACAGTGCCACCTGTGTTCCCTCATGCCATCCCCATGTCCCCTGATGGTGCCACCCATGTCCCCTAACGGTGCCACCTGTGTCCCCTGATGCCATCCCCATGTCCCCTGACGGTGCCACCTGTGTCCCCTGACACCGTCCCCTTGTCCCCTGACGGTGCCACCCGTGTCCCCTGATGCCATCCCCCTCTCCCCTGACGCCGTCCCCGTGTCCCCTGATGATGTCCTGTGTCCCCTAACGGTGCCACCCGTGTCCCCTGACGCCATCCCCGTGTCCCCTGATGGTGCCACCCTGTGCCCCCCTGCACCCACCATGTCCCCGGATGATGTCTTCTGATGGTGCCACCCATGTCCCCTGACACCATCCCCATATTCCCTGATGGTGCCACCCTGTGCCCCCCTGCACCCACCATGTCCCCTGACAATGTCCCACATTCCCTGATGGTGCCACCCGTGTCCCCCAGTGATGACCCGTGTCACTTGCCGGTGCCACCCATGTCCCCTGCCGGTGCCACCCGTGCCCCCTGACGATGTCCCGTGTCCCCTGCCGGTGCCATCCGTGTCCCCTGACAATGTCCCGTGTCCCCTGACGGTGCCACCCGCGTCCCCTGACGATGTCTCGTGTTCCCTAACGGTGCCACCTGTGTCCCCTGCCGGTGCCACCCGCGTCCCCTGACGATGTCCCGTGTCCCCTGACGGTGCCACCCGTGTCCCCTGCCGGTGCCACCCGCGTCCCCTGCCGGTGCCCCCCGCGTCCCCTGACGCCGTCGCCATGTCCCCTGCCGGTGCCACCCACGTCCCCTGCCGGTGCCACCCGCGTCCCCTGACGATGTCCCGTGTCCCCTGCCGGTGCCACCCGTGTCCCCTGACGCCGTCGCCGTGTCCCCTGATGGTGCCACCCGCGTCCCCTGCCGGTGCCACCCGCGTCCCCTGCCGGTGCCCCCCGCGTCCCCTGACGCCGTCGCCGTGTCCCCGCAGCGTCCAGCCCCGAGGAGGGCCGCGAGGGGCGCAAGGAGAAGGAGGGCGAGCGGGGCGAGGAGCGGGGCCGGGCGCGGGGCTCCAAGCCGCTGATGCCCACCTCGACCATCCTGCGGCTGCTGGCCGAGCTGGTGCGCTCCTACGTGGGCATCGCCGCGCTCATCGCCAACTACAGCTACAGCGTGGGCCAGTCCGAGCTCATCAAGGAGGTGACACGGGGACAGGGCCACCGCCGGGGTTGCCACCAGGGCGGGGGGACGGGGCCAGGGCCGGGCCGGCCGCTGGCACCAGCGGGCAGCCGCGTCCCTGCCGGGGTGCGCGGGGAGGGCTTCGGCCACCCGGCCGTGCTTTGGGGTCTGCTGGCACCTCGTGCAGGGGAGTCACTTGCCACCTTGCTTATTGGGGTCCCCTGTTGCCCTTGTACCCCCGGGACACCTCACTGCCACCCCCCCGTGCTTTGGGGTCCCCTGTCACCCCTCTGATTGGGGTCCCTGTCACCCCTCTGATTGGGGTCCCTGTCACCCCTCTGATTGGGGTCCCCTGTCACCCCTCTGATTGGGGTCCCCTGTCACTCCTCTGATGGGGGTCCCCTGTCACTCCTCTGATGGGGGTCTCCTGTCACCCCTCTGATCGGGGTCCCCTGTCACCCCTCTGATTGGGGGTCTCCTGTCACCCACTGATTGGGGTCCCTGTCACCCACTGATTGGGGTCCCTGTCACCCACTGATTGGGGTCCCCTGTCACCCCTCTGATGGGGGTCCCCTGTTCCCCAGACACCTCTGTCCTGTCCCCTCATGCTTGGGGGTTCCCTGACCTTATTGGGGTCCCCTGTCCTGCCCCATAGCAGTTCTGCACCTCCAGACACTTGGGTCCTGTCACCCCTCATGCTCAGGGTCCTCTGTCACCTCTCTGATTGGGGTCCCCTGTCACTCCTCTGATGGGGATCCCCTGTCACCCCTCTGATTGGGGTCCCCGTCACTCCTCTGATGGGGGTCCTCTGTCACCCCTCTGATCGGGGTCTTCTGTCACCCCACTGATTGGGGTCCCCTCTCACCCCACTGCCGGGGGTCCCCTGTCCCCCCAGAGTCACCTCAGTCCTGTCCCCTGTGCCTGGGGTCCCCTGTCCCCACACCTGCTGGGTCCCCTGTCCCCCCGGCAGGTCCCCTGTCACCCCTCTGCCGGGGGTCCCCTGTCCCCCCAGAGACACCTCACTCGGGTCCCCTGTGCCCGGGGTCCCCATCCCCCTCCCCTGGCGGTGCCCCCAGGCCCCCTCTGTCCCCGGCTGGCTGTGACCCCCGTGTCCCCCCAGGACTGCAGCGTGCTGGCCTTTGTCCTGGACCACCTGCTGCCGCACCAGCAGAACGCCGAGGACAAGGACACGCCGGCGCTGGCGCGGCTCTTCCTGGCCAGCCTGGCCGCGGCCGGCAGCGGCACCGACGCCCAGGTGGCCCTGGTCAACGAGGTCAAAGCCGCGCTCGGCCGCGCCCTGGCCATGGCCGAGAGCACCGAGAAACACGCCAGGTGTGGGGATGGGGGGGGGGACGGCGTGGGGGTGGTGTGGGGACAGCTGGGGACAGCACTGGGGACAGCTGGGGACAGCACAGGGACAGCACTGGGGACAGCTGGGGACAGCACAGGGGACAGCCCAGGGACAGCACTGGGGACAGCCCAGGGACAGCCCAGGGACAGCACTGGGGACAGCTGGGGACAGCACAGGGGACAGCTGGGGACAGCACTGGGGACAGCTGGGGACAGCACTGGGGACAGCACAGGGACACCCCAGGGACAGCCCAGGGACAGCACTGGGGACAGCCCAGGGACAGCACTGGGGACAGCACAGGGACAGCACTGGGGACAGCTGGGGACAGCACTGGGACACCACAGGGACAGCCTGGGGACAGCACAGGGACACCACAGGGGACAGCACAGGGACAGCACTGGGGACAGCTGGGGACAGCCCAGGGACAGCACTGGGGACAGCTGGGGACAGCCCAGGGACACCCCAGGGACAGCACTGGGGACAGCACAGGGACAGCACAGGGACAGCACAGGGACAGCACTGGGGATACTCCGGAATGATGTAACCGCTGTCCCCTGTCCCCCACAATGGGACCGCTGTCCCCTGCCCTCTCGGGATGAGCGGTGTCCCTTGTCCCACGTCCCCCCGGAGTGCCCGCTGTCCCCTGGAGTACCCACTGCCCCCAGAGTGCCCGCTGTCCCCAGAGTGTCCCCTGCCCCCAGAGTGCCCACTGTCCCCATGGAGTGCCCATTGTCCCCGGAGTGCCCGCTGTCCCCTGGAGTACCCACTGTCCCCTGGAGTACCCACTGTCCCCAGAGTGCCCACTGCCCCCAGAGTGCCCACTGCCCCCAGAGTGCCTGCTGTCCCCTGGAGTACCCACTGTCCCCTGGAGTACCCACTGTCCCCAGAGTGCCCACTGCCCCCAGAGTGTCCCCTGCCCCCGGAGTGCCCACTGCCCCCAGCGTGCCTGCTGCCCCAGGGAGTGCCCGCTGTCCCCAGAGTGCCCACTGCCCCCAGAGTGCCCACTGCCCCCAGTGTACCCGCTGCCCCCAGAGTGCCCACTGCCCCCAGAGTGCCCACTGCCCCCAGTGTACCCGCTGCCCCCAGAGTGCCCGCTGTGCCCGGAGTGACCGCTCGCTGCCGTGCCCCCGCAGGCTGCAGGCCGTCATGTGCATCATCAGCACCATCATGGAGTCGTGCCCGTCCACCTCGAGCTTCTACAGCAGCGCGGCCAAGCCGCCGCACAACGGCATGAACAACATCATCCGCCTGTTCCTCAAGAAGGGGCTGGTCAACGACCTGGCACGCGTGCCCCACAGCCTCGACCTGTCCAGGTGGCACCCCGGGGGGGCTTCCAGGGCTCTTTGGGGGGGCTTTGTTGGGGTCTTGAGGGTGTTTTGGGGGGTCTTGAGGGGCTTCGTTGGAGTCTTGAGGGGGTTTGGGGGGTCTTGAGGGGCTTCACTGGGGTCTTGAGGGAGTCTTGAGGGGCTTTGTCGGGGTCTTGAGGGGTTTTCTGGGGTCTTGAGGGGCTTCATTGGAGTCTTGACGGGGTTTCGGGGGTCTTAAGGGGCTTTGTTGGGGTCTTGAGGAGTTTTGGGGGGCTCTTAAGGGGCTTCGTTGGGGTCTTGAGGGTGTTTTGGGGGGTCTTGAGTGGCTTTGTTGGGGTCTTGAGGGGTTTTCTGGGGTCTTTGAGGGGCTTTGTTGGAGTCTTGAGGAGTTTTGGGGGGGTCTTAAGGGGCTTTGTTGGGGTCTTGAGGGTGTTTTGGGGGGTCTTGAGGGGCTTTGTTGGGGTCTTGAGGAGTTTTGGGGGTCTTGAGGGGCTTCACTGGGGTCTTGAGGGAGTCTTGAGGGGCTTTGTCAGGATCTTGAGGGGTTTTCTGGGGTCTTGAGGAGCTTCATTGGGGTCTTGAGGGGGTTTTGGGGGGTCTTGAGTGGCTTTGTTGGGGTCTTGAGGGGTTTTCTGGGGTCTTTGAGGGGCTTTGTTGGAGTCTTGAGGAGTTTTGGGGGGGTCTTAAGGGGCTTTGTTGGGGTCTTGAGGGTGTTTTGGGGGGTCTTGAGGGGCTTTGTTGGGGTCTTGAGGAGTTTTGGGGGTCTTGAGGGGCTTCACTGGGGTCTTGAGGGAGTCTTGAGGGGCTTTGTCAGGATCTTGAGGGGTTTTCTGGGGTCTTGAGGAGCTTCGTTGGGGTCTTGAGGGGGTTTTGGGGGGTCTTGAGTGGCTTTGTTGGGGTCTTGAGGGGTTTTCTGGGGTCTTTGAGGGGCTTTGTTGGAGTCTTGAGGAGTTTTGGGGCATCTTGAGGGGGTTTGGGGGGTCTTGAGGGGCTTCGTTGGAGTCTTGAGGAGTTTTGGGGCATCTTGAGGGGGTTTGGGGGGGTCTTGAGGAGCTTTGTTGGGGTCTTGCGGGGCTTCGTTGGAGTCTTGAGGGGGTTTGGGGGGTCTTGAGGGGTTTTCTGGGGTCTTTGGGGGAGCTTCATTGGAGTCTTGAGGGGGTTTGGGGGGAGCTTCCTTGGGGCCTTGAGGGGATCTGGGAGGGGTCTTGAGGCGTTTCCAGGGGTTTTGGGGCATTTTGAGGGGCCGCGTGTTGCGTTGGGAGGCACTCGAGAAGCCCTGCTGGGTTTTGAGGGGTCTCGGTGGAGCCGTGTTGGGTCTGGGGTGCCCGGGGGGTGTCCCCGGCCGGTGCCAGCGCCGTGCCCGCCGTCGCCCAGCCCCAACATGGCCAACACGGTGAACGCGGCGCTGAAGCCCCTGGAGACGCTGTCGCGCATCGTGAACCAGCCCAGCGGCCTCTTCGGGGCCAAGGGCTCCTCCAGCAAGAGCAAGGCCGAGGGCGCCGGCGGGGCCCGCGAGGCGGGGGCCGCACCCCCCGACGGAGGTAACCCCTCCCCCACCCCGTCCAGGGACCCCTGGTCACCCACGGACACCCCCCATGTCACCCACAGACACCCCCAGGGGCACCCACAGACACCCCCAGGGGCACCCACAGACACCCCCATGGCACCCACAGACACCCCCATGGCACCCACAGACACCCCCCATGTCACCCACAGACACCCCCAGGGCACCCACAGACACCCCCAGGGGCACCCACAGACACCCTCAGGGCACCCACAGACACCCCCAGGGGCACCCACAGACACCCCAGGGCACCCACAGACACCCCCCATGTCACCCACGGACACCCCCATGGCACCCACAGACACCCCCCATGTCACCCACAGACACCCCCAGGGCACCCACAGACACCCCCAGGGGCACCCACAGACACCCTCAGGGCACCCACAGACACCCCCAGGGGCACCCACAGACACCCCAGGGCACCCACAGACACCCCCAGGGGCACCCACAGACACCCCCAGGGCACCCACAGCCCCCCAGGGTACCCACAGACACCCCCAGGGGCACCCACAGACACCCCCAGGGGCACCCACAGACACCCCCAGGGCATCCACAGCCCCCCAGGGTACCCACAGACACCCCCAGGGGCACCCACAGACACCCCCAGGGGTACCCACAGACACCCCCAGGAGCACCCACAGACACCCCCAGAGGCACCCACAGACACCCCCAGGGCACCCACAGACACCCCCAGGGGCACCCACAGACACCCCCAGGGCACCCACAGCCCCCCAGGGTACCCACAGACACCCCCAGGGGCACCCACAGACACCCCCAGGGGCACCCACAGACACCCCCAGGGCATCCACAGCCCCCCAGGGTACCCACAGACACCCCCAGGGGCACCCACAGACACCCCCAGGGGTACCCACAGACACCCCCAGGAGCACCCACAGACACCCCCAGAGGCACCCACAGACACCCCCAGGGGCACCCACAGACACCCCCAGGGCACCCACAGACACCCCCAGGGGCACCCACAGACACCCCCAGGGGCACCCACAGACACCCCCAGGGCATCCACAGCCCCCCAGGGTACCCACAGACACCCCCAGGGGCACCCACAGACACCCCCAGGGGTACCCACAGACACCCCCAGGAGCACCCACAGACACCCCCAGAGGCACCCACAGACACCCCCAGGGCACCCACAGACACCCCCAGGAGCACCCACAGACACCCCCAGGGGCACCCCACAGCCCCCCAGGGTACCCACAGACACCCCCAGGGGCACCCACAGACACCCCCAGGGCATCCACAGCCCCCCAGGGTACCCACAGACACCCCCAGGGGTACCCACAGACACCCCCAGGGGCACCCACAGACACCCCCAGGGCACCCACAGCCCCCCCCAGGGGCACCCCACAGCCCCCCAGGGCATCCACAGCCCCCCAGGGGCACCCACAGACACCCCCAGGGTACCCACAGACACCCCCAGGGGCACCCACAGACACCCCCAGGGCACCCACAGACACCCCCAGGAGCACCCACAGACACCCCCAGGGCATCCACAGCCCCCCAGGGCATCCACAGCCCCCCAGGGTACCCACAGACACCCCCAGGGGCACCCACAGACACCCCCAGGGCACCCACAGCCCCCCCCAGGGGCACCCCACAGCCCCCCAGGGCATCCACAGCCCCCCAGGGGCACCCACAGACACCCCCAGGGGCACCCACAGACACCCCCTGGTCACCCACGGACACCCCAGGGCACCCACAGACACCCCCAGGGCACCCACAGACACCCCCAGGAGCACCCACAGACACCCCCAGGGCATCCACAGCCCCCCAGGGTACCCACAGACACCCCCAGGAGCACCCACAGACACCCCCAGGGGCACCCACAGACACCCCCAGGGGCATCCACAGACACCCCCAGGGGCACCCACAGACACCCCCAGGGCATCCACAGCCCCCCAGGGTACCCACAGACACCCCCAGGGGCACCCACAGACACCCCCAGGGCACCCACAGCCCCCCCCAGGGGCACCCCACAGCCCCCCAGGGGCACCCACAGCCCCCCAGGGGCACCCACAGACACCCCCAGGGTACCCACAGACACCCCCAGGGGCACCCACAGACACCTCCACACCCCCAGGGGCACCCCACAGCCCAGTGTCAGCCACAACCACACCCCCAGGGTGACCCCACGGCCCCCCTAGTCACCTGCAGATGCCCCCAGGGTCACCCTGGGTCACCCCTGGTCACCCCACAGCTCTCCTGGTCACCCACAGACACCCCCAGGGGCACCCCCAGAGTCACCCCACAGCCCCCCAGTCACCCCCAGACACTCCCAGGGGCACCCACAGACACCCCCAAGGGCACCCCTGGTCACCCCACAGCCCCTGAGGTCACCCACAGACACCCCCGGGGGCACCCACAGGGTCATCCCACAGGCCCCTGAGTCACCCCCAGGGGCACCCCACAGCCCCCCTGGTCACCCTTGGTCACCCACAAACACCCCCAGGGTCACTCCTGGTCACCCACAGACACCCACAAACACCCCCAGGGTCACCCTTGGTCACCCACAGCCCCCCCAGGGTCACCCCTGGTCACCCTTGGTCACCCACAGCCCCCCCAGGGTCACCCTTGGTCACCCACAGCCCCCCCCAGGGTCACCCCTGGTCACCCACAGCCCCCCTGAGGTCCTAACCCTGGACCCCCCAGCATCACCCCACAGCCCCCCCAGGTCACCCCCATTTCCTCTGTGCCCCCCAGCCTCTCCTGTCCCCCGTGTCCCCCCCACATTTCCCATATGAGCCCCCCCCATTTTCCCCATGTCCCCTCTGTGTCCCTCCAGCACCCCAAATCTCCCCTGTGTCCCCCCCAAATCCCTCCCCCCCCCACACACCTCCCGTGACCCCCCCACCCTGTTGCCCCCCCAGGGGACCCCGGGGACCCCGAGCCCCCCGAGGAGGACGCGGAGGCGGCGCAGGCCGAGGTCACCGACGGGGACATGGACGGCGAGGCCGAGGGGGACACGGTGGTGCTGGCGGGGCAGCCCGAGGGGCTCAGCACCCAGGAGATGCAGGTCAGGGACCCCCGACTCCCTGAGACCCCAAAACTCCCCCCCCCCCTTCCGGTACCCCCAAAACTCCCCCCAGCACACGAAACTCCCCCCAGCACCCCAAAACCTCTCCGGCACCCCAAAACCTCTCCAACACCTCAAAACCCAACCCAGCACCCTAAAACAACTCCCAGCACCCCAAAAGCCCCCCAGCACCCTAAAACAACTCCCAGCACCCCAAAACCCAACCCAGCACCCCTAAACCCCCCCCAGCACCCCAAAACCCAACCCAGCACCCCAAAACAACTCCCAGCACCCCAAAACCCCCCCAGCACTCTAAAACAACTCCCAGCACCCCAAAACCTCTCCAGCACCCTAAAACAACTCCCAGCACCCCAAAACCCCCCCAGCACCCCAAAACAACTCCCAGCACCCCAAAACCCAACCCAGCACCCCTAAACCCCCCCCCAGCACCCCAAAACCCCCCCGGCACCCAAAACCCCTCCAGCACCCCAAATCCCCTGTCAGCACCCCAAACACCCTCCCCAGCACCCCAAAAACCCCCCCTCAGCACCCCAAACCCCCCCCTTAGCACCCCAAACTCCCCCTGGCACCCAAACCTCTACTGGCACCCCAAACCCCCCCCTGTGGCACCCAGCACCCCAAACACCCCCCATAGCACCCCAAACTCCTTCCGGCACCCCAAAAACTCCCCCCGGCACCCCAAAAACTCCCCCCGGCACCCCAAATTCCCCCCCTGGTGCGGCAGGTGGAGAACGAGCTGGAGGATCTCATTGACGAACTCCTGGAGCGCGACGGCGCTGACGGCAACAGCGCCATCATCGGTGAGGGACCCGCCGGGGTGACCACTGGGCACGGGGTGACCACCAGGGTGACCACTGGGCACAGGGGGACTGCCGGGCACAGGGGTGACCACCGGGGTGACCACCGGTCTCCAGGCACCGCCGGGGTGACCACGGGGCACAGGGGGACTGCCAGGCACAGGGGTGATGACTGGAGTGACCACCGGGGTGACCATGGGGCACAGGGGGACTGCCGGGCACAGGGGTGACCACCGGGGTGACCACCGGGGTGACCATGGGGCACAGGGGGACTGCCAGGCACAGGGGTGATCACTGGGGTGACCACCGGGCACAGGGGGACTGCCGGGCACTGGGGTGACCACCGGGGTGACCACTGGGCACAGGGGGACTGCCAGGCACAGGGGTGACCACTGGGGTGACCACTGGGCACAGGGGTGATCGCCAGGCACCAGGCACTGCCAGGGTGACCACTGGGCACAGGGGTGACCACCGGGCACCGCTGGGGTGACCACCGGGGTGACCACTGGGCACAGGGGTGATCACCAGGCACCAGGCACCGCCAGGGTGACCACTGGGCACAGGGGGACTGCCGGGCACAGGGGTGACCACTGGGGTGACCACGGGGCACAGGGGTGATCGCCAGGCACCAGGCACCGCCGGGGTGACCACTGGGCACAGGGGTGACCACTGGGCACCGGGCACCGCCGGGGTGACCACCGGGGTGACCACTGGGCACAGGGGTGATCACCGGGCACCAGGCACCGCCAGGGTGACCACTGGGCACAGGGGGACTGCCAGGCACAGGGGTGACCTCGGGGGTGACCACTGGGGTGACCACCGGGCACCAGGCACCACTGGGGTGACCACTGGGCACAGGGGGACTGCCGGGCACAGGGGTGACCACCGGGGTGACCACCGGGCACCAGGCACCACTGGGGTGACCACTGGGCACAGGGGGACTGCCAGGCACAGGGGTGACCACTGGGGTGACCGCTGGGCACAGGGGTGATCGCCGGGCACCAGGCACCGCCGGGGTGACCACGGGGGTGACCACTGGGCACAGGGGTGATCGCTGGGCACCGGGCACCGCCGGGGTGACCACTGGGCACAGGGGGACTGCCGGGCACAGGGGTGACCACCGGGGTGACCACCGGGCACCAGGCACCACTGGGGTGACCACTGGGCACAGGGGGACTGCCAGGCACAGGGGTGACCACTGGGGTGACCACCGGGGTGACCATGGGGCACAGGGTGACCGCCGGGGTGACCACTGGGCACAGGGGGACTGCCAGGCACAGGGGTGACGACTGGGGTGACCACGGGGCGCAGGGGGACCGCTGGGGTGACCACCAGGCACGGGGGGGATCGCCAGGCACAGGGGTGATCGCCGGGCACCAGGCACCGCCGGGGTGACCACTGGGCACAGGGGTGACGACTGGGGTGACCACCGGGGTGACCACTGGGCAGAGGGGGACTGCTGGGGTGGCCGCCGGGGTGACCATGGGGCACAGGAATGACCACCGGGGTGACACCGGGCACAGGGGAGACCGCCAAGGTGACCACCGGGCACAGGGGGACTGCTGGGGTGGCCGCTGGGGTGACCATGGGGCACAGGAGTGACCACCGGGGTGACACCGGGCACAGGGGTGGCCACTGGGCACAGGGGTGACCACCGGGCATAGGGATGACCGCTGGGGTGACTGCCGAGGTGACCACCAGGGTGACCACCGGGCAACGTGGGGATCACCAGGGTCACCACTGGGCACAGGGGGACCACCGGGGTGACCACCGGGCAGAGGGGTGACCACCAGGCAGCGGGGTGACCACTGGGGTGACCACCGGGGTGACCACCGGGCACAGGGATGGCCACTGGATGTCAGGGTGATCCCCCAACACTGGGGTTGAGCCCTGGACATCAGAGTGACCCCCCGGCCATCGGAGTGACCCCTGGACAATGGGGTGACCTCCCCAGCCATTGGGGTGATCCCAGACCATCGGAGTGACCCCAGACCATCGGGGTGACCCCCAGACCATCGGGGTGACCCCCTGGCCATTGGGCTGACCCCCGGCCATCAGGGTGACCCCCAGGCCATCAGGTTGACTCCTGGACAATGGAGTGACCCCTGGCCATCGGTCTAACCCCCCGGCCATCAGGCTGACCCCAAACCATTGGTCTGACCCCAGACCATCAGGGTGACCCCCGGCCGTCGGGGTGATCCCTGGACAATGGAGTGACCCCAGACCATCGGGGTTACCCCCAGCCATTGGGGTGACCCCTGGCCATCAGTCTGACCCCCTGGCCATCAGGCTGACCCCAACCATCAGTCTGACCCCCTGGCCATCGGTCGGACCCCCAAACCATCAGGCTGACCCCTGGACAATGGAGTGACCCCAAACCATCAGGCTGACCCCAAACCATCGAGCTGACCCCAAACCCTCAGTCTGACCCCAAACCATCAGTCTGACCCCCTGGCCATCGGTCGGACCCCAGACCATCAGGCTGACCCCAAACCATTGGTCTGACCCCAGACCATCGGGGTGACCCCCGGCCATTAGGCTGACCCCAAACCATTGAGCTGACCCCCAAACCATCAGTCTGACCCTCTGGCCATCGAGCTGACCCCAAACCATCGGGGTCTGACCCCCGGCCATCAGTCTGATCCCCGGCCATCAGTCTGACCCCAAACCATCAGTCTGACCCCCAAACCATCGAGCTGACCCCAAACCATCAATCTGACCCCCAAACCATCAGTCTGACCCCAAACCATCAGGCTGACCCCAAACCATCGGGCTCTGACCCCCACCCCATCCCCCTCCCCGTCCCCAGTGAGCCGCTCGGGCGAGGACGAGTCGCAGGAGGACGTCCTGATGGACGAGGCTCCGTCCAACCTCAGCCAGGCCTCCACGCTCCAGGCCAACCGCGAAGGTGGGGCCGCGCTTCGGGGCCCTCCCGGCCTCGGGGGGGGGCTGGGGGGGACTTGGGGGGCTCGGGGGGGGTGCCCGGTTCCTACAGACCCCCCCCACCCCCCTGTGCCCCTCCCCAAAGACTCCATGAACATCCTGGACCCCGAGGATGAGGAGGAGCACACCCAGGAGGAAGACAGCAGCGGCAGCAACGAGGACGAGGACGACAGCCAGGACGAGGAGGAGGAGGAGGAGGAGGAAGATGAGGATGATCAGGTGGGTGGGGGAGGGGGGGGAGGCGCTGAGGACCCCCAAATATCCGGGTCCCCCCCAAATATTGGGGTTCCCCCCAAATATTGGGGTTCCCCCCAAATATCGGGGTTCCCCCCAAATAACGGGGTCCCCCCCAAATATCGGGGTCCCACCCAAATAACGGGGTCCCCCCAAATAACGGGGTCCCCCCCAAATATCGGGGTCCCCCCAAATAACGGGGTTCCCCCCAAATATCGGGGTCCCCCCCAAATATCGGGGTCCCCCCCAAATATCGGGGTCCCCCCCAAATAACGGTGTCCCCCCAAATAACGGGGTTCCCCCCAAATGGGGGGGGACAATGGGGGAGGGGGGGGGTGTTGTTCCCCCCACCCCCTTCCACAGTGGGGTCCTCACTGGAGCTCCCCCCCTGGTTTGGGGGTGTCTGTTGGGGTCAGGCGAGGCTGTTTGGGGTCGGGGTGCTCCCAGTTTGGGGTCGGGGTGCCTCCAGTTTGGGTCAGGGTGCCCTGTTTTGGGTCAGGGGGTGCTATTTGGGGTCAGGGTGTCCCCAGTTTGGGTCAGGGGGTGCTATTTGGGGTCAGGGTGTCCCCAGTTTGGGGTCAGGGTGCCCTGTTTTGGGTCAGGGGGTGTCATTTGGGGTCAGGGTACCCCCAGTTTGGGTCAGGGTGCCTAGTTTGGGTCGGGGTGCCCCAATTTTGGGTCAGAGTGCCCCAGTTTGGGTCAGGGGGTGCTATTTGGGGTCAGGGTGCCCCAGTTTTGGGTCAGGGGGTGCCATTTTGGGGCAAAACGCCCCCGTTTTGAGACAGGGGGTGCCATTTTGGGGCAAAATGCTCCTGGTTTGGATCTAGGTACCCCCAATTTTGGGTCAGGGGGTGCTATTTTGGGGCAAAATGCCCTTGTTTTGGATCAGGGGGTGCCATTTGGGGTCAGGGTGCCCCAGTTTTGGGTCAGGGGGTGCCATTTTGGGGCAAAACACCCCCATTTTGGGTCAGGGGGTGCCATTTGGGGTCAGGGTGCCCCCATTCAGTGTCAGGGGGTGCCATTTTGGGGCAAAACACCCCCATTTTGAGACAGGGGGTGCTATTTTGGGGCAAAATGCCCCCGTTCTGGGTCAGGGGGTGCCATTTGGGGTCAGGGTGCCCCTGTTTTGGGTCTGGGGGTGCTATTTTGGGGCAAAATGCACCCATTTTGGGTCTAGGTACCCCCAATTTTGGGTCAGGGGGTGCTATTTTGGGGCAAAATGCCCCTGTTTTGGATCAGAGGGTGCCATTTGGGGTCAGGGTGCCCCAGTTTTGGGTCAGGGGGTGCCATTTTGGGGCAAAACGCCCCCGTTCTGGGTCAGGGGGTGCCATTTTGGGGTCAGGGTGCCCCCATTCTGTGTCAAGGGGTGCCATTTTGGGGCAAAACGCCCCCGTTTTGAGACAGGGGGTGCCATTTTGGGGCAAAATGCCCCTGGTTTGGGTCTAGGTACCCCCAATTTTGGGTCAGGGGGTGCTATTTTGGGGCAAAATGCCCTTGTTTTGGATCAGGGGGTGCCATTTGGGGTCAGGGTGCCCCAGTTTTGGGTCAGGGGGTGCTATTTTGGGGCCAAACACCCCCGTTCTGGGTCAGGGGGTGCCATTTTGGGGCAAAACGCCCCCGTTTTGAGACAGGGAGTGCCATTTTGGGGCAAAGTGCCCCTGGTTTGGGTCTAGGTACCCCCAATTTTGGGTCAGGGGGTGCTATTTTGGGGCAAAATGCCCTTGTTTTGGGTCTAGGTAACCCAAATTCTGGGTCAGGGGGTGCCATTTGGGGTCAGGGTGCCCCCATTCTGTGTCGGGGGTGCCATTTTGGGGCAAAACACCCTCATTTTGGGTCAGGGGGTGCTATTTTGGGGCCAAACACCCCCATTCTGGGTCAGGGGGTGCCATTTTGGGGCAAAACGCCCCCGTTTTGAGACAGGGGGTGCCATTTTGGGGCAAAGTGCCCCTGGTTTGGGTCTAGGTACCCCCAATTTTGGGTCAGGGGGTGCTATTTTGGGGCAAAATGCCCTTGTTTTGGGTCTAGGTAACCCAAATTCTGGGTCAGGGGGTGCCGTTTGGGGTCAGGGTGCCCCCGTTCTGTGTCAGGGGGTGCCATTTTGGGGCAAAACACCCCCAGTTTGGGTCAGGGGGTGCTATTTGGGGTCGGGTTGCTCCCAGTTTGGGGTCAGGGTGTCCCCAGTTTGGGTCAGGGGGTGCTATTTGGGGTCGGGGTGCTCCCAGTTTGGGGTCAGGGTGTCCCCAGTTTGGGTCAGGGGGTGCTATTTGGGGTCAGGGTGCCTCCAGTTTGGGGTCAGGGTGCCCCCAGTTTGGGTCAGGGGGTGCTATTTGGGGTCAGGGTGCCTCCAGTTTGGGGTCAGGGTGCCCCCAGTTTGGGTCAGGGGGTGCTATTTGGGGTCAGGGTGCCTCCAGTTTGGGGTCAGGGTGCCCTGTTTTGGGTCAGGGGGTGCTATTTTGGGGTCAGGGTGCCCCCAGTTTCGGTCAGGGTGTCTAGTTTGGGTTGGGGTGCCCCAATTTTGGGGTCAGGGTGCCTAGTTTGGGTCGGGGTGCCCCAGTTTGGGGTCAGGGTGCCCCCAGTTTGGGTCAGGGGGTGCCATTTTGGGGCAAAATGCTCCTGGTTTGGGTCTAGGTACCCCCAGTTTTGGGTCAGGGGGTGCTATTTTGGGGCAAAATGCCCCCATTTTGGGTCTAGGGACCCTCAATTGTGAGTCAGCGGGTGCCATTTGGGGTCAGGGTGCCCCAGTTTGGGTCAGGGGGTGCCATTTTGGGGCAAAATGCCCCCATTTTGGGTCTAGGGACCCTCAATTGTGAGTCAGCGGGTGCCATTTGGGGTCAGGGTGCCCCAGTTTGGGTCAGGGGGTGCTATTTTGGGGCAAAACACCCCCATTTTGGGTCAGGGGGTGCCATTTGGGGTCAGGGTGCCCCCATTCAGTGTCAGGGGGTGCCATTTTGGGGCAAAACACCCCCATTTTGGATCAGGGGGTGCCATTTGGGGTCAGGGTGCCCCAGTTTTGGGTCAGGGGCTGCCATTTTGGGGCAAAATGCCCCCATTTTGGGTCTAGGTACCCCCAATTTTGGGTCTGGGGGTGCCATTTTGGGGCAAAATGCCCTTGTTTTGGGTCTAGGTAACCCCAATTTTGGGTCAGGGGGTGCTATTTTGGGGCAAAATGCCCTTGTTTTGGGTCTAGGTAACCCAAATTCTGGGTCAGGGGGTGCCATTTGGGGTCAGGGTGCCCCCATTCTGTGTCAGGGGGTGCCATTTTGGGGCAAAACACCCCCATTTTGGGTCAGGGGGTGCTATTTTGGGGCAAAACACCCCCGTTCTGGGTCAGGGGGTGCCATTTTGGGGCAAAACACCCCCATTTTGGGTCAGGGGGTGCCATTTGGGGTCAGGGTGACCCCATTCTGTGTCAGGGGGTGCCATTTTAGGGCAAAACACCCCCATTTTGAGACAGGGGGTGCTATTTTGGGGCAAAATGCCCCCGTTCTGGGTCAGGGGGTGCCATTTGGGGTCAGGGTGCCCCTGTTTTGGGTCTGGGGGTGCTATTTTGGGGCAAAATGCCCCCATTTTGGGTCTAGGTACCCCCAATTTTGGGTCAGGGGGTGCTATTTTGGGGCAAAATGCCCTTGTTTTGGATCAGGGGGTGCCATTTGGGGTCAGGGTGCCCCAGTTTTGGGTCAGGGGGTGCTATTTTGGGGCCAAACACCCCCGTTCTGGGTCAGGGGGTGCCATTTTGGGGCAAAACGCCCCCGTTTTGAGACAGGGGGTGCCATTTTGGGGCAAAGTGCCCCTGGTTTGGGTCTAGGTACCCCCAATTTTGGGTCAGGGGGTGCTATTTTGGGGCAAAATGCCCTTGTTTTGGGTCTAGGTAACCCAAATTCTGGGTCAGGGGGTGCCGTTTGGGGTCAGGGTGCCCCCGTTCTGTGTCAGGGGGTGCCATTTTGGGGCAAAACACCCCCATTTTGGGTCAGGGGGTGCTATTTTGGGGCCAAACACCCCCGTTCTGGGTCAGGGGGTGCCATTTTGGGGCAAAACACCCCCATTCTGTGTCAGGGGGTGCTATTTTGGGGCCAAACACCCCCGTTCTGGGTCAGGGGGTGCCATTTTGGGGCCAAACGCCCCCATTTTGGGTCAGGGTCCCCCCATGTTAGGGCCCCCCGGGTGCCATTTGGGGCCAGGCCTTGCTCTTTTGGGGCCAAACCTGGCCGGTTTGGGGTCGGGCGCTGCCCGCTGACGCCGTGCCCGCCGTGCCCGCCGTGCCCAGGACGATGAGGAGGGCGAGGAAGGCGAGGAGGAGGAGGATGACGACGACGGCTCCGAGATGGAGCTGGACGAGGATTATCCCGACATGAACGCGTCGCCCCTCGTGCGCTTCGAGCGCTTCGACCGCGACGACGACCTCATCATCGAGTTCGACAACATGTTCTCCAGCCCCAGTACGGCACTGGGAGGGAACTGGGGGGGGCTGGGAGGGAACTGGGGGGGGATTAGGATGGACTGGGAGGCACTGGGAGGGGCTGGGAGGGACTGGGAGGGGATTAGGAGGGGCTGGGAGGGACTGGGAGGGACTGGGAGGGGATTAGGATGGACTGGGAGGGGCTGGGAGGGACTGGGATGGACTGGGAGGGGATTAGGATGGACTGGGAGGGGTTTAGGATGGACTGGGAGGGAACTGGGGGGGCATTAGGATGGACTGGGAGGGGATTAGGATGGACTGGGAGGGACAGGGAGGAACTGGGGGGGCACTGGGAGGGGACTGGGGGCACTGGGAGGGACTGGGAGGGGATTAGGATGGACTGGGAGGGAACTGGGGGGCACTGGGAGGGGATTAGGATGGACTGGGAGGGACTGGGAGGGAACTGGGGGGGGCTGGGAGGGGATTGGGAGGGGATTAGGATGGACTGGGAGGGGCTGGGAGGGACTGGGAGGGACTGGGAGGGGATTAGGATGGGCTGAGAGGGACTGGGAGGGGATTGGGAGGGGATTAGGATGGACTGGGAGGGGCTGGGAGGGACTGGGAGGGACTGGGAGGGGATTAGGATGGACTGGGAGGGGTTTAGGATGGACTGGGAGGGAACTGGGGGGGCATTAGGATGGACTGGGAGGGGCTGGGAGGGACTGGGAGGGACTGGGAGGGGATTAGGATGGACTGGGAGGGGCTGGGAGGGACTGGGAGGGACTGGGAGGGGATTAGGATGGACTGGGAGGGACTGGGGGGGAACTGGGAGGGAACTGGGGGGGGATTAGGATGGACTGGGAGGGGCTGGGAGGGACTGGGAGGGACTGGGAGGGGATTAGGATGGACTGGGAGGGGCTGGGAGGGACTGGGAGGGACTGGGAGGGGATTAGGATGGACTGGGAGGGACTGGGGGGGAACTGGGAGGGAACTGGGGGGGGATTAGGATGGACTGGGAGGGGCTGGGAGGGACTGGGAGGGGATTAGGATGGACTGGGAGGGGTTTAGGATGGACTGGGAGGGAACTGGGGGGGCATTAGGATGGACTGGGAGGGGCTGGGAGGGACTGGGAGGGACTGGGAGGGGATTAGGATGGACTGGGAGGCACTGGGAGGGGCTGGGAGGGACTGGGAGGGGATTAGGATGGACTGGGAGGGGCTGGGAGGGAACTGGGAGGGAACTGGGGGGGGATTAGGATGGACTGGGAGGGGCTGGGAGGGACTGGGAGGGGATTAGGATGGACTGGGAGGGACTGGGAGGGGTTTAGGATGGACTGGGAGGGAACTGGGGGGGCATTAGGATGGACTGGGAGGGGATTAGGATGGACTGGGAGGGGATTAGGATGGACTGGGAGGGACAGGGAGGAACTGGGGGGGCACTGGGAGGGGACTGGGGGCACTGGGAGGGGACTGGGGGCACTGGGAGGGACTGGGAGGGGATTAGGATGGACTGGGAGGGAACTGGGGGGCACTGGGAGGGGATTAGGATGGACTGGGAGGGACTGGGAGGCACTGGGAGGGAACTGGGGGGGGCTGGGAAGGGATTAGGATGGACTGGGAGGGACTGGGAGGGAACTGGGGGGGGATTGGGAGGGACTGGGAGGGGATTAGGATGGACTGGAAGGGACTGGGAGGCACTGGGAGGGAACTGGGAGGGGCTGGGAGGGGATTGGGAGGGACTGGGAGGGGATTAGGATGGACGGGGAGGGAACAGGGGGGCACTGAGAGGGACTGGGAGGCACTGGAAGGGAACTGGGGGGGGCTGGGAGGGGATTAGGATGGACTGGGAGGGGACTGGGGGGCACTGAGAGGGACCAGGGGGGGATTGGGAGGGACTGGGAGTGACTGGGGGGGGCTGGGAGGGGATTAGGATGCACTGGGAGGGGACTGGGGGGCACTGAGAGGGACCAGGGGGGGATTGGGAGGGACTGGGAGTGACTGGGGGGACTGGAGGGCAGTGGGAGGGACTGGAGGGCACTGGGGGGGACTGGGGGTCAGGAAGGGCTCACAGCTCCCCCCCCCCCAGCACCCCGCTTTTGTGTCCCTGTGGATTTGGGGGGGGTCAGGATGGGGTCACCCCCTGAGCCCCAAATTCCTCCCCTCCCTGTGGTTTTTGGGGTGCTCAGGCCCCGTTCCCCCACACCCCCCGTGGTTTTTGGGGTGCTCAGGCCCCATCCCCCCCTCCCTGTGGTTTTTGGGGTGCTTAGGCCTCGTTCTCCCCCCAGTTCCCCTTTCCCCGTGGTTTTTGGGGCTCTCATACCCCGTCCCCTCCCCCCTGTGGTTTTTGGGGCTCTCACACCCCATCCCCCCCCCTCCCTGTGGTTTTTGGGGCTCTCACACCCCATTCCCCCCCTCCCTGTGGTTTTTGGGGCTCTCACACCCCGTTCCCCCCCTGCCCTGACCCCCGTTTCCCGTTGCAGCCGACATCCCGCCGTCCCCCGGGAACATCCCGGCCAGCCACCCGCTGCTGGTGCGCCACGCCGAGCACGGGGGGCTGGGGCTGGGCACCGGCCCGGGGGGCACCCGCCTGGCCCAGGGGCTCGGCCGGAGCCAGCGGACGCTGCGGCAGCTCACGGCCAACGCCGGCCACACCATCCACGTGCACTACCCGGGGGCACGGCAGCCCAACCCCCCCCTCATCCTGCAGCGGTGAGTGACCGCTCCCGCCAGGGGCCGGAGCTCCTTGGGGTCATCCAAACCCCCTTGGGGTCATCCAAACCTCTTTGGGGTCATCCAGAGCCCCTTGGGGTCATCCAAAGCTCCTTGGGGTCGTCCAGAGCCCCTTGGGGTCATCCAAACCTCCTTGGGGTCATCCAAAGCTCCTTGGGGTCGTCCAGGGCTCCTTGGGGTCATCCAGAGCCCCTTGGGGTCATCCAGAACTCCTTGGGGTCATCCAGAGCCCCTTGGGGTCGTCCAAAGCTCCTTGGGGTCGTCCAGGGCTCCTTGGGGTCATCCAAAGCTCCTTGGGGTCATCCAGAGCTCCTTGGGGTCATCCAACCCCCCCTTGGGGTCATCCAGAGCCCCTTGGGGTTGTCCAGAGCTCCTTGGGGTCATCCAAACCTCTTTGGGGTCATCCAGAGCCCCTTGGGGTCATCCAGAGCTCCTTGGGGTCATCCAGAGCCCCTTGGGGTCATCCAAACCCCCTTGGGGTCATCCAGACCCCCCTCATCCTGCAGCGGTGAGTGACCGCTCCCGGCAGTGGCCGGAGCTCCTTGGGGTCATCCAGAGCTCCTTGGGGTCATCCAACCCCCCCCCTTGGGGTTGTCCAGAGCTCCTTGGGGTCATCCAGAGCTCCTTGGGGTCATCCAAACTTCCTTGGGGTCATCCAGATTCCCCCCCTCATCCTTCAGGGGTGAGTGACCGCTCCTGGCAGTGGCCAGAGCTCCCTTGGGGTCATCCAAACCCCCCTTGGGGTCATCCAACCCCCTTGGGGTCATCCAAACCCCCTTGGGGTCATCCAGAGCCCCTTGGGGTCATGCAGACCCCCCCTCATCCTTCAGGGGTGAGTGACCGCTCCTGGCAGTGGCCAGAGCTCCTTGGGGTCATCCAAACCCCCCTTGGGGTCATCCAACCCCCCCCTTGGGGTCATCCAAACCTCCTTGGGGTCATCCAGACTTCCTTGGGGTCATCCAAACCCCCTTGGGGTCATCCAGAGCTCCTTGGGGTCATCCAGAGCTCCTTGAGGTCATCCCAACCCCCCTTGGGGTCATCCAAAGCCCCTTGGGGTCATCCAAACCCCCTTGGGGTCATCCAGAGCTCCTTGGGGTCATCCAGAGCTCCTTGAGGTCATCCCAACCCCCTTGGGGTCATCCAGATTCCCCCCTCATCCTTCAGGGGTGAGTGACTGCTCCTGGAAGTGGCCAGAGCTCCCTTGGGGTCATCCAAACCCCCCTTGGGGTCATCCCAACCCCCTTGGGGTCATCCAGAACCCCCCCTCATCTTCCAGGGTCAGTGACCAGTCCTGGCAGTGGCCAGAGCTCCCTTGGGGTCATCCAAAGCCCCCTTGGGGTCATCCAGACCCCCCTCATCCTCCAGCAGTGACTGACCACCCCCAGCAGTGTCCAGAGCTCCTTGGGGTCATCCCAACCCCCTTGGGATCATCCAAACCCCCTTGGGAGCCCAGCTGAGCCGCAGCCGGGGTGTGTCCCCGAACTGGGGGTCCCACAGCCCCCCCCAAACCCCCGTTAACCCCCCCCCGACCCCTCCCCAGGCTCCTGGGCCCCTCGGCGGCCGCGGACATCCTGCAGCTGAGCAGCAGCCTCCCGCTGCAGAGCCGGGGCCGGGCGCGGCTGCTGGTGGGCAACGAGGACGTTCACATCATCGCCCGCTCGGACGACGAGCTGCTGGACGACTTCTTCCACGAGCAGGGCAGCGCCGGCAGCCAGGCAGGCGAGTGGGGACGGGGGGGACACGGGGAGAGACCCCCGGGGGGACACAGGGAGAGACCCCCCAGGGGGACACAGAGGGGACACGGGGAGAGACCCCCCAGGGGGACACAGGGAGAGACCCCCCAGCCAGGCAGGAGAGTGGGGACGGGGGGGACACGGGGAGAGACCCCCGGGGGGACACAGGGGGGACACGGGGAGAGACCCCCCAGCCGGGCAGGAGAGGGGGGATGGGGGGGGGGGACACGGGGAGAGACCCCCCCAGCTGGGCAGAGAGAGGGGGGATGTGGGGGACACGGGGAGAGACCCCCGGGGGGACATGGGGAGAGAGCCCCCAGCTGGGCAGGAGAGTGGGGATGGGGGGGGACAGGGGGAGAGACCCCCCCCAGCCAGGCAGGAGAGGGGGGATGGGGGGGACACGGGGAGAGACCCCCCAGGGGGACACAGGGGGGACATGGGGAGAGACCCCCCCAGCCGGGCAGGAGAGTGGGGGCAGGGGGGACACGGTGGGGGGGACAGGGGGAACACCCTGGGCAGGGACTCAGAGAAGTGGGGGGGACACGGGGGGGACACAGCACAGGGGGATGGGGGCGGGGCCTGAAAGGGGGTGGGGCTTAAGGGGGTGGGGCCTGGGAAGGGGGTGGGGTTTATGGGGTGGGGTCTGGGGAAAGGGGGTACAACCCCACCCCCCCCCCCCATTCAGGGGTTTGGGGGTTCAGAGAAACCGGGCTGGCAGCAGGAGGCGGGGCCTAAATGGGTGTGGTCCCAAGGGGGCGTGGCCTGTGCGGAAAGGGGTGGAGCCTGTGGGGGGCGAAGCCACGCCCCCACATTACTTTTGGGTGGGGCTAAAGGGGGGAGGGGTCTGTGGAAGGGGCGGGGTCATAGAGGGTGGGGCTTGGCTGATTGACAGCCCTGGGGTAGGGAGCTAAAATGGAAGGGGCGGGGCCATGGAGGGCGGGGCTTGTTGATTGACAGCCGGAGAGCCGAAATGGAAGGGGCGGGGCCATGGAGGGCGGGGCTTGTTGATTGACAGCCGGGGAGCAGAAATGGAAGGGGCGGGGTCATGGGGGCGGGGCTTGGCTGATTGACAGATCTGGGGTGGGGAGCTGAAATGGAAGGGGCGGGGTCATGGGGGCGGGGCTTGGCTGATTGACAGCTCTGGGGTGGGGAGCTGAAATGGAAGGGGTGGGGCCATGGGGGGCGGGGCTTGGCTGATTGACAGCTCTGGGGTGGGGGGCCGAAATGGGAGGGGTGGGGTCATGGAGGGCGGGGCTTGGTTGATTGACAGCCGGGGAGCCAAAATGGAAGGGGCGGGGCCATGGAGGGCGGGGCTTGGTTGATTGACAGCCGAGGGCTGAAATGGAAGGGGCGTGGCTATGGAGGGCGGGGCTTGTTGATTGACAGCCGGGGAGCCGAAATGGAAGGGGCGGGGTCATGGGGGCCGAAATGGGAGGGGTGGGGTCATGGAGGGCGGGGCTTGGTTGATTGACAGCCGAGGGCTGAAATGGAAGGGGCGTGGCCATGGAGGGCGGGGCTTGGTTGATTGACAGCCCTGGCAGAGGCTGAAATGGCGGTGGGCGTGGTCTCCCGCAAAGGGGGCGTGGCCCCGGCGGTGGGCGTGGCCTCTGCAGCCTCCAAAGCTCCCGTGCCCCCCCCCCAGGGACCCTGTCCAGCATCCCCACGGCCCTGACCCGCTGGACCGAGGAGTGCAAGGTCCTGGACGCCGAGAGCATGCACGACTGCGTGTCCGGTGAGAGCCCCCCCAGACCCCCAAACCCCCCAGTGTCCCCCCCAGTGCTCAGGGTGCCCATCCTGGGGGGTCCTACGCAGCCCCAAACCCCCCCATTTTCTCCCCACAGTGGTCCAGGTGCCCATCTTGGGGGTCCTAAACCCTCCCATCTTCTCCTCAGTTGTCAGGATGCCCATCTTGGGGGTCCCAAACCCCCCAATTCTCCCCCCCGCAGTGGTCATGGTGCCCATCCTGGGGGTCCCAAATCCCCAATCTCCCCCCACAGTGGTCCAGGTGCCCATCCTGGGGGTCCTAAACCTCTCAATCCCCTGCCCTGAGTGGTCCAGGTGCCCATCCTGGAGGTCCCAAATCCCCAATCTCCCCCCACAGTGGTCCAGGTGCCCATCTTGGGGGTCCTAAACCCTCCCATCTTCTCCTCAGTTGTCAGGGTGCCCATCTTGGGGGTCCCAAACCCCCCAATTCTCCCCCCCGCAGTGGTCATGGTGCCCATCCTGGGGGTCCCAAACCCCCAATCTCCCCCCACAGTGGTCCAGGTGCCCATCCTGGGGGTCCTAAACCTCTCAATCCCCTGCCCTGAGTGGTCCAGGTGCCCATCCTGGGGGTCCCAAATCCCCAATCTCCCCCCACAGTGGTCCAGGTGCCCATCTTGGGGGTCCCAAACCCCCCAATCTCCCCCCATAAGTGGTCAGGGTGCCCATCCTGGGGGTCCCAAACCCCCCATTTCCCCCTCCCGCAGTGGTCATGGTGCCCATCCTGGGGGTCCCACCCTCCCAATGCCCCCCCCTGCCCCCGCAGTGGTCAAGGTGCCCATCCTGGCACGGCTGGAGGCGCTGCGGGACGAGGAGCTGGACGAGCGGCGCGAGAAGCGCCGGCGCCAGGCGGCCGAGGACGAGGCCAAAGGCGCCGAGCGCGGCCCCGAGGACAAGGACGGGCCCGAGGCCCAGGTGAGAGACCCCCAAAAATTCCCCCCAAACCTCCCTGCTGCCCATCCCGGGGGTCCCACACACCTCCTGACCTCCCTGGTGCCCATCCCGGGGATCCCACACACCCCCAGACCTCTCTGCTGCCCATCCTGGGGGTCCCCCAGATCTCTCTGCTGCCCATCCCGGGGGTCCCTCACACCCCCAGACCTCTCTGCTGCCCATCCCGGGGGTCCCACACACCCCCTGACCTCTCTGGTGCCCATCCCGGGGGTCCCCCAGACCTCCTTGGTGCCCATCCCAGGGATCCCACACACCCTTAGACCCCCCTGGTGCCCATCCCGGGGGTCCCCTGACTTCTCTGCTGCCCATCCTGGCAGTCCCCCAGACCCCTCTGCTCCCCATCCCAGGGATCCCACACACCCCCAGACCCCTCTGCTCCCCATCCCACTGAATCCCACACCCCCCAAACCCCCCCAAACCCCCCAATTCCCCACCTCCCTGACCCCCCCCCCCCCCCCCTCCTCTCTCCCACAGGACGCTGCTCCCAAAGCCGGCCCCGCCTCGGCCGACGTCACCCCCCCAGGTAAATCCCCCCGGCTCCTTCCCCACACCCTCGGGCGGGGGGGTGGTGGGGGTTGGTTCTCTTCCCCAAACCCCAGCACGCCTGGAACCCCCCCCCCCCAAAATCGCCCCGAGTGCCCCCCTGGAGCTGGCACCGCGCGGGCTGAGGTAGTAGATTGTATAGTTGGAGGGTCACACCCCCGTCTCGGAGATAACTATACATTCTACTGTCTTCCTCGCGCGGCGCGCGCCGCCGGACACGGGCTCGGGGTCCTGGGGGGCCCTTTGGGGGGGCTGCAGAGCCCCCTCACCCCCACCCCACACACCCCCCCCCCACATCCCACAAAACACCCGGGGGAAGGGATGGAGTGGAGTGGAAAGGGTTAAAATGGGGAGGAGGGGTTGGGAGGGGCACCAGCAGTATTAGGTGGGGCGGGGGTGGGAAGGGGTTAAATGGGGGGTGGTTGAGGGGGGGGGGGGGTTATGGGGGGGTTATGGGGGTGTTTGGGGGGGGGGGGTTTAGGGGGTGTTTGGAGGGGTTAATGGGGGGTTATGGGGGGTTTGGAGGGGTTAATGGGGGTTTTAGGGGGGGTTGGGGGGTTTGGAGGGGTTATTGGGGGTTTTAGGGGGTCCTTGGGGGGGTTTTAGGGTGTGTTTGGGGGGTTTGGAGGGGTTAATGGGGGCTTTTAGGGGGTGCTTGGGGGGTTATGGGGGTTTTAGGGGTGTTTGGAGGGGTTAATGGGGGTTTTAGGGGGGGGTTGGGGGGTTTGGAGGGGTTAATGGCGGTTTTAGGGGGGGGTTGGGGTGTTTGGAGGGGTTAATGGGGGTTTTAGGGGGGGGTTGGGGGGTTTGGAGGGGTTATGGGGGTTTTAGGGGGGTTTTAGGGGGTGCTTGGGTTTGGAGGAGTTAATGGGGGGTTTTAGGGGGGTTTTTGGGGGAGTTTTAGGGGGTGTTTGGGGGGTTTGGAGGGGTTAATGGGGGCTTTTAGGGGGTGCTTGGGGGGTTATGGGGCTTTTAGGGGTGTTTGGAGGGGTTAATGGGGGGTTATGGGGGTTTTAGGGGGGTTTTTGGGGGGGTTTCGGGGGTGCTTGGGGGGTTTGGAGGGGTTAATGGAGGGTTTTAGGGGGTGCTTGGGTTTGGGGGATTTTAGGGGGTGCTTGGGGGGTTTTAGGGGGGGTTTGGAGGGGTTAATGTGGGGTTTTAGAGTGTGCTTGGGAGGTTTTAGGGGGTGTTTGGGTGGTTTTAGGGGGTGCTTGGGGGAGTTTAGGGGGTGTTTGCGGGGTTTGGAGGAGTTATTGGGGGGTTATGGGGGTATTTGGGGGGTTTGGAGGAGTTAATGGGGGGTTATGG
Organism: Aphelocoma coerulescens; assembly: GCF_041296385.1. Taxonomy (NCBI): domain Eukaryota; kingdom Metazoa; phylum Chordata; class Aves; order Passeriformes; family Corvidae; genus Aphelocoma; species Aphelocoma coerulescens. Next base: position 1,097,960 of record NC_091044.1, on the reverse strand, counting down.
GGGCTTTAGGGGGTTTTAGGGGGGTTAATGGGGTGCTTGGGGGGTTTGGAGGGGTTATTGGGGGTTTTAGGGGATGCTTGGGGGGTTTTTGGGGGTGATTGGGGGGTTTGGAAGGGTTTTTGGGATGCGTGGGGAGGGGTTTGATGTGGTTATGGGGGTTTTTGGGGGTTTAGAGGGGTTAATGGGGGGTTTTAGGGAGTGCTTGGGGAGTTTAGAGGGGTTTGGGGATTTTTGGGGTACATGGGGGGAGGGGTTCGGAGGGGTTTAATGGGGTTTAGGGGGTGCTTGGGGAGTTTGGAGGGGTTTTGGGGAGGGGTTTGATGTGGTTATGGGGAGGTTTAGGGGGTTTGGAAGGGTTTTGGGGGGGTTTTAGGAGGTGCTTGGGGGTTATGGGGGATTTGGGGGTTTTCGGGGTGCGTGGGGAGGGGTTTGATGCGGTTATGGGGGGTGCTCGGGGGGTTTGGAGGGGTTTGGGGTCTTTTGGGGTACGTGGGGAAGGGTTTGGAGGGGTTTGATGGGGTTTCGGGGGTGGTTGGGGTGCTGAAAGGCGTTTTGGGGTTTTTGGGGATGGCTTATGGGGAGTTTCAGGGGCTTTGGAGGAGCTCGATGTGGCTCAGGGGGTGATTTTAGCTTTAGGGGTGGGATGGGCCCCCCCTGAGTTGTCTCCTGCCCCCCAAACTCCCCCCTACCCCCAGTGGGGGGGACCTCTCCTCATTTTAGGGCACAGCTGGATGGGGTGGAGGGGGCTGGAAGGGGTTAAAAGGGGGGAAGGGGGGCGGTTTAAGGGGTGCTTGGGGGGCTTGGAGGGGTTTTGGGGTTTTTGGGGAGGGGTTTGATGTGGTTATGGGGGGTTTGAGGGGGCTTGGAGGGTTTAATGGGGGGATTTAGGGGGTGGTTTGGAGGGGTTTTGGGGTTTTTGGGGTACATGGGGAGGGGTTTAATGGGGTTTAGGGGGTGGTTTGGAGGGGTTTTGGGGTTTTTGGGGTACATGGGGAGGGGTTTAATGGGGTTTAGGGGGTGGTTTGGGTGCTGAAAAGCGTTTTGGGGTTTTTGGGGAGGGGTTTGATGGGGTTCAGGGGGCTTTTAGGGGGTTTGGAGGGGTTAATGGGGGGTTTTGGGGATGCTTGAGGGGTTAAAAGGGGTTTTGGGGTACATGGGGAGGGGTTTGATGGGGTTTAGGGGGTTCTAGGGGTTTGGAGGGGTTAATGGGGGGTTTTAGGGGGTTTGGAGGGGTTAATGGGGGGTTTTGGGGGGTGCTTGAGGGGTTAAAAGGGGTTTTGGGGTACATGGGGAGGGGTTTGATGGGGTTATGGGGCATTTTAGGGGATTTGGAGGGGTTTTTGGGGAGGGTTTTGGTGGGGTTTAGGGGGGTTTTAGGCTTTTTTTTGGGGTTAATGGGGTTTAGGGGTTTTTTTTGGGGGTTAATGGGGGGTCTTAGGGTTTTTTTGGGGTTAATGAGGGGTTTTAGGGGGTGCTTGAGGGGTTAAAAGGGGTTTGGGGATTTTGGGGGAGGCATTTGATGGGATTTAGGGGGTTCTAGGGGGTTTGGAGGGCTTCGATATAATTTAAGGGGTGGGATGGGCCCCCCCCCCCAAACTCTCCCCTATCCCCACTGGGGACCCCTCCTCATTTTACACCACAGCTGGGGGTCAGGGATTCCCCAAAAACGGGGCACAGGGGATATTTTGGGGTGCGAGTGGGGGGGTTGGGGGGAGGCTCCCAGATCTCTGGACCCCCCCCCCCTCCCCAATACTGATCCCCCCACGTGTGTCCCACCTCCCCCTCCCCCCCCCAGAACACAGCGGGACGGCGGCGGGAGAGACCCCCCCTCCCGGCTCCCACCGGACCCTGGTGATGCTGGAACCCATCCCGACCCCCCCAGACCCCCCCCTCGGGACCCCTCCAACTCCCCGCTCGCCCCCCCCAACCCCCCGAACACGAAGAGGGGGGGCCCGGCCGACCCCCCCAAGACGCCGAGGCCACTCAGATGGAGCTGTCGCCCGCCCCCACCATCAGTAAGTGCCACGTTTTGGGGGGGTTTTAGGGCTTTTTCAGCCTCTGGGGGTGTCTCCCCAAATCCGTGGGTGGTGGGGGGGGGCCTCTGCAGTGCCGTGTCCCCTCCCCCCTCCCCGCAGCGTCGCTGTCCCCGGAGCGGGCGGAGGACTCGGACGCGCTGACGGCCGTGAGCAGCCAGCTGGAGGGATCCCCCATGGACACCTCCAGCTTGGCCTCCTGCACCTTGGAGGAGTCAGGGGGGGCTCCCCCCGCCCCCACCGCCCCACAAAACCCCCCCGGGACCCCCCAAGGACCCCCTCCGGCCCCTCCCGACGCCGCTCAGCCGCCGGACGATAGGTGAGACCCGACCCCCCCCCCCCCCCCTTTTTTCCCCACCGTGGGGGGGGAGGGGTGTGTGTGTGTGGTTTTGGGGTGTCCCCCTCCCCCTCCCGGTGATGTCACAGCTCGGGGATGTCCCCCCTTCCCTTCCCTTCCCCCCCCCCAGCTCCCCCCCCGCCTCGTCCTCGGAGAGTTCGTCCACGCGGGACTCGGCCGGGGCCATCTCCGGGGCCGACTCGCGCGGGATCCTGGAGGAGCCGCTGCCGTCCACCAGCAGCGAGGAGGAGGATCCGCTGGCCGGTCAGTGACCCCCCCTGACCCCCCCCCGTGTCCCCTCCTGACCGGTCAGTGACCCCCCTGACCCCCCCGGTGTCCCCCTTGACCCCCCCAGTGTCCCTCCTGACCGGTCAGTGACCCCCCCTGACCCCCCCCGTGTCCCCTCCTGACTGGTCAGTGACCCCCCCTGACCCCCCCGGTGTCCCCCCTGACCCCCCCCGTGTCCCCTCCTGACCGGTCAGTGACCCCCCCTGACCCCCCCCGTGTCCCCTCCTGACTGGTCAGTGACCCCCCCTGACCCCCCCGGTGTCCCCCTTGACCCCCCTGGTGTCCCCCCTGACCAGTCAGTGACCCCCCCTGAGCCCCCTGTGTCCCCCCTGACCAGTCAGTGACCCCCCTGACCCCCCCTGTGTCCCCCCTGACCGGTCAGTGACCCCCCCGTGTCCCTTCCTGACCAGTCAGTGACCCCCTCTGACCCCCCTGGTGTCCCCCCTGACCAGTCAGTGACCCCCCCTGACTGCCCCAGTGTCCCCCCTGGCTGGTCAGTGACCCCCCCCGACCCACTCCTGTGTCCCCCCCAGCTGGTCAGTGACCCCCCCTGACCTCCCCCTGGATGGTCAGTGACCCCATCTGTGTCCCTCCCCCCCGGCCAGTCAGTGACCCCCCTGACCCCCCCTGTGTCCCCCCTGGCCAGTTAGTGACCCCTCCTGACCTCACCTGACTGGTCAGTGACCCCCCCTGACTGGTCAGTGACCACCCCGACCCCCCCTGTGTCCCTTTGGCCAGTCAGTGGCCCCCCCTCGTGTCCCCCCCCCCGACCGGTCAGTGACCTCTCCTGTGTCCCTCTGGTCGGTCAGTGACGCCCCCGATCCCCTGACCGGTCAGTGACCCCCCCCCCCCCGTGTCCCCCCAGCCAGTCAGTGACCCCCCAACCCCCCCTGTGTCCCCCCTGACCGGTCAGTGACCCCCCCAACCCCCTCTGTGTCCCCCCGACTAGTCAGTGACCCCCCCTGACCCCCCCGGTGTCCCCTCCTGACTGGTCAGTGACCCCCCCTGACCCCCCCAGGGTCCCCTCCTGACCAGTCAGTGACCCCCCCCAACCCCCCCTGTGTCCCTCCTGACCGGTCAGTGACCCCCCCTGACCCCCCCGGTGTCCCCTCCTGACTGGTCAGTGACCCCCCCCGACCCACCCCAGCTGGTCAGTGACCCCCCCTGTGTCCCCTCCTGACCGGTCAGTGACCCCCACTGACCCCTCCTGACCCACCCTGACCAGTCAGTGACCCCCCCCTGACCCACCCTGGCCGGTCAGTGACCCCCCCTGACCCACCCTGGCCGGTCAGTGACCCCCCCTGACCCACCCTGGCTGGTCAGTGACCCCCCCTGACCAGTCAGTGACCGCCCTGACCCCCCCGGTGTCCCCCCGGCCAGTCAGTGACCCCCCCCAAACCCCCCTGTGTCCCCCCTGACCGGTCAGTGACCCCCCCTGACCCCCCCTGTGTCCCCCCTGACTGGTCAGTGACCCCCCCAACCCCCCCTGTGTCCCCCCTGACTGATCAGTGACCCCCACAACCCCCCCTGTGTCCCCCCTGACTGATCAGTGACCCCCACAACCCCCCCTGTGTCCCCCCTGACCGGTCAGTGACCCCCCCTGACCCCCCCTGTGTCCCCTTGGGATCCTTGGGGTGTTTTTGAGGGGTCCCTGGGGGTTTCGGGGTGTCCCCAAAGGTTTTTAGGGATATCCCTGGAGGATTTTAGGGTGTTCCTGGTGGTTCCAGGGTGTCCCTGGGAGATTTTTGGGGTGTCCCTGAAGGTTTTTAGGGAGGTCCTTGTTGGTTCCGGGGTGTCCCTGGGAGGTTTCAGGGTGTCCCTGGGGTTTTTAGGGATGGCCCTGATGGTTTTGGGGTGTCCCTGGGAGGTTTTAGGGTGTCCCCGTTGGTTCCAGGGTGTCCCTGGGAGATTTTGGGGGGTCCCTGAAGGTTTTTAGGGATATCCCTGTTGGTTCCAGGCTGTCCCTGGGGTTTTAAGGTGTCCCTGATGGTTCCAGGGTGTCCTTGGGAGGTTTTAGGGTTGTCCCTGGTGGTTTTGGGGTGTCCCTGGGAGTTTTTAGAGATGTCCCTGTTGGTTCCAGGGTGTCCCTGGGAGATTCTGGGGTGTCCCTGGGAGATTCTGGGGTGTCCCTGTTGGTTCCAGGGTGTCCCTGATGATTTTGGGGTGTCCCTGGGAGGTTTTAGGGCTGTCCCCGTTGGTTCCAGGGTGTCCCCGTTGGTTCCGGGCTGTCCCCGGGTGGTCTCGGGCGGTTCCCAGGTGGTCTCGGGCAGTTCCTGGGTGGTCTCAGGCAGTTCCCGGGTGGTCTCGGGCGGTTCCCGGGTGGTCTCGGGCGGTTCCCGGGAGATCTCGGGTTGTCCCCGGGTGATCTCGGGCTGTCCCCGGGTGGTCTCGGGCGGTTCCCAGGGGATCTCGGGTGGTTCCCGGGTGGTCTCGGGCGGTTCCCGGGTGGTCTCGGGCGGTTCCCGGGGGATCTCGAGTTGTCCCCGTTGGTTCCGGGCTGTCCCCGGGTGGTCTCGGGCGGTTCCCGGGTGGTCTCGGGCGGTTCCCAGGGGATCTCAGGCTGTCCCCGTTGGTTCCGGGCTGTCCCTGGGGCCGTCCCCGACGCGTCCCCGCGGCGTCCGCAGGGATCAGCCTCCCCGAGGGCGTGGACCCGTCCTTCCTGGCGGCGCTGCCCGACGACATCCGGCGCGAGGTGCTGCAGAACCAGCTGGGCATCCGCCCGCCCGCGCGGGCCCCGCCCGCCGCCAGCCCCGCCCCGCCCGTGGTGGCCACGCCCGGCCTGACCGAGGTCAGCCCCGAGTTCCTGGCGGCGCTGCCCCCGGCCATCCAGGAGGAGGTGGGCGTGGCCACGGGCTGGGCGTGGTCCTGGGGTGGGGCTGAGGGGCGGGGTGAAGGGGTGGGCGTGGTCTTGGGTGGGGTGAAGGGGCGGGGCTAAGGGTGGGTATGGCCCTGGGGTGGGGCTAAAAGTGGGTGTGGCACTGGGGTGGGGCTAAGGGTGGGTGTGGCCCTGGGGCGGGGCTACGGGTGGGTGTGGTTTGGGTGGGGCTAAGGGTGGGTGTGGTCTGGGCGGGGCTAAGGGTGGGTGTGGTCTGGGCGGGGCTAAGGGTGGGTGTGGTCTGGGAGGGGCTAAGGGTGGGTGTGGGGCTAAGGGTGGGTGTGGTTTGGGTGGGGCTAAGGGTGGGTGTGGTCTTGGGTGGGGCTAAGGGTGGGTGTGGTCTTGGGTGGGGCTAAGGGTGGGTGTGGTCTGGGTGGGGCTAAGGGTGGGTGTGGTCTTGGGTGGGGCTAAGGGTGGGTGTGGTCTTGGGTGGGGCTAAGGGTGGGTGTGGTCTGGGTGGGGCGTGGCCTTTTGGGATGTGGTTGCTTTGGGATTGTGGCCTCTTGGGGTGTGTCCACATGGGGGCGTGGCCTTTGGGGGCGTGGCCTTTGGGGGCGTGTCCATGTATGGGTGTGGTGCTATGTGGGGGCGTGGCCTTTGTGGGGTATGGTCTTTGTGGATGTGATTGCTTTGGGGTGTGGCCTCTTTGGGGTGTGTCCCCATCGGGGTGTGGCCGCTTTGGGGCGTGTCCAGTTGGGGGTGTGTCCCCATGGGGGTGTGGCCTCTTTGGGCGTGCCCACGTGGGGACGTGGCCTTTTGGGATGCGATTGCTTTGGGGGTGTGGCATCTTCAGGGTGTGCCCACCTTAGGGTGTGTCCAGTTAGGGGTGTGGCCTCTTCTGGGCGTGTCCACACTAGGGTGTGGCCTCTTAGGGCGTGTCCATGTGGGGGAAGGGCCTTTTTGGATGTGATTGCTTTGGGGTGTATCCCTTTTGGGGTATGTCCATTTGGGGGCGTGGCCTTTTAGGGCGTGGCTTTTCCAGGACGTGTCCCTGGGGGCGTGGCCTTTTCCGGACGTTTCCCTGGGGGCGTGGTCTTGTCTGGGCGTGGCCCTGGGGGCGTGGCCTTTTTGGGGCGTGTCCTCCGTGTGTGTCCCTGGGGGCGTGCCCTTGTCTGGGCGTGGCCCTGGGGGCGTGGCCTTTTTGGGGCGTGTCCCTGAGGGCGTGTCCTCCGTGTGTGTCCCGTGGGGGCGTGGCCTTTTCCGGGCGTGTCCCTGGGGGCGTGGCCTTTTCCGGGCGTGTCCCTGGGGACGTGACCTTTTCCCTGCATGTCCCTGGGGGCGTGGCCTCCCCGGGCGTGTCCCTGGGGGCGTGGCCTTTTCCGGGCGTGTCCCTGGGGGCGTGGCCTTTTCCGGGCGTTTCCCTGCGGGCGTGTCCTCCTCCGCGCGTGTCCCTGGGGCCGCGGCCTCCCCCGGGCGTGGCGTGGCCGCGTCCCAGCGCTGTCCCCCCGCAGGTGCTGGCGCAGCAGCGGGCAGAGCAGCAGCGGCGGGAGCTGGCGCAGGCCACGGGCTCGGACGCGCCCATGGACCCGGTGACGTTCATCCAGACGCTGCCGTCCGAGCTGCGGCGCTCGGTGCTGGAGGACATGGAGGACTCGGTGCTGGCCGTGATGCCGCCGGACATCGCGGCCGAGGCGCAGGCGCTGCGGCGCGAGCAGGAGGCGCGGCAGCGGCAGCTGATGCACGAGCGCCTCTTCGGCCACTCCAGCACCTCGGCGCTCTCGGCCATCCTGCGCAGCCCCGGTGAGCGCGGCCCCGCCCTGCCCCGCCCTGCCCCGCCCCGCCCCGCCCCGCCCCGCCCTGCCGGCCCCCAGTTCCCTCCGTGGCCCCTCCAGTTCCCTCAGATCCCCCAGTTTACTCTGTGTCCCCCCCAATTCTCTCCACGTCCTCCCCAGTTCCCTCCATGTCCCCCCAGTTCCCTCCATTCCCCATCCAGTTCCCTCCATGTCCCCCCCAGTTCCCTCAGATCCCCCAGTTCACTCTGTGTCCCCCCCAATTCTCTCCACGTCCTCCCCAGTTCCCTCCATGTCCCCCCAGTTCCCTCCATTCCCCATCCAGTTCCCTCCATGTCCCCCCCAGTTCCCTCAGATCCCCCAGTTCCCTCTGTGTCCCCCCCAATTCTCTCCACGTCCTCCCCAGTTCCCTCTATGTCCCCCCAGTTCCCTCCATTCCCCCCCCAGTTCCCTCCATGTCCCCCCCAGTTCCCTCAGATCCCCCAGTTCCCTCTGTGCCCCCTCAGTTCCCTCCATGTCCCCCCAGTTTCCTCCGTGGGCCCCCCAGTTCCCTCAGAGCCCCCAGTTCCCTCTGTGCCCCCCCCAGTTCCCTCCATGCTCCCCCCCAGTTCTCTCCCTGTCCCCCCCAGTTCCCTCCATGTCCCCCCAGTTCCCTCCATGGCTCCCCCAGTTCCCTCAGAGCCCCCAGTTCCCTCTGTGCCCCCCCTAGTTCCCTCAGATCTCCCAGTTCCCTCCATGTCCCCCCAGCTCCCTCCGTGGCCCCCCAGTTCCCTCAGAGCCCCCAGTTCCTTCTGTGTCCCCCGCAGTTCCCCCCGCGTCGCCCCAGTTCCCTCCATGTCCCCCCAGTTCCCCCCGCGTCGCCCCAGTTCCCTCCATGTCCCCCCAGTTCCCTCCGTGTCCCCCCCAGTTCCCTTCATGTCCCCCCCAGTTCACTCCGCATCCCCCCCAGTTCCCTCTGTGGCCCCCCTGCTTCCCTCTGCCCCCCATTCCCTCAGACCCCCCAGTTCCCCTCCTCCCCCATGCCCTGTGCCCCCACCCCGATTCCCTCAGCCCCCCCAACCCCATCGTGTGACGTGTCCCTGACACGTGGCACCTTCCCTGGTGCTGTCCCCGGTGTGTGACACGTCCCCGGTGTGTGACACATCCCCAGTGTGTGACATGTCCCCGGTGTGTGGCACGTCCCCGGTGTGTGACACAACCCCGCTGTCCCCAGTGTGTGACACATCCCTGGTGTCCCCGGTGTGTGACACAACCCCAGTGTCCCCGGTGTGTGACACATCACCAATGCGTGACATGTCCCCGGTGTCCCCAGTGTGTGACATGTCCCTGGTGTCCCCAATGTGTGACACGTCCCCAGTGTGTGACACGTCCCCGGTGTGTGACACAACCCTGGTGTCCCCAGTGTGTGACACGTCACCAGTGTCCCCAGTGTGTGACACATCACCAGTGTCCCCAGTGACATGTCCCCAGTGTGTGACACATCACCAGTGTCCCCAGTGTGTGACATGTCCCCAGTGTGTGACACATAACCAATGTGTGACACGTTCCTGCTGTCCCCAATGTGTGACACGTCCCCAGTGTCCCCAGTGTGTGACACATCCCGAGTGTCCCCGGTGTGTGACACATCCCCGGTGTGTGACACGTCCCCGGTGTGTGACACGACCCCGGTGTGTGACACATCCCGAGTGTCCCTGGTGTGTGACGCGTCCCTGGTGTCCCCAGTGTGTGACATGTCCCCAGTGTCCCCAGTGTGTGACACGTCCCCAGTGTCCCCAGTGTGTGACATATCCCTGGTGTCCCCAGTGTGTGACACATCCCCAGTGTGTGACATGTTCCTGCTGTCCCCAATGTGTGACACGTCCCCAATGTGTGACACGTCCCCAGTGTGTGACACGTCCCTGGTGTGTGACATGTCCCTGCTGTCCCCGGTGTGTGACATGTTCCCAGTGTGTGACACGTCCCTGGTGTGTGACATGTCCCTGCTGTCCCCGGTGTGTGACATGTTCCCAGTGTGTGACACAATCCCAGTGTCCCCGGTGTGTGACACGTCCCCGGTGTCCCCAGTGTGTGACACATCCCCAGTGTGTGACACGTCCCCAGTGTCCCCAGTGTGTGACACGTCCCCGGTGTGTGACACGTCCCTGGTGTGTGACACGTCCGTGGTGTCCCCAGTGTGTGACACATCCCCAGTGTGTGACACGTCCTCGGTGTCCCCAGTGTGTGACACGTCCCCAGTGTGTGACACGTCCCCAGTGTGTGACACATCCCCAGTGTCCCCGGTGTGTGACACGTCCCCGCTGTCCCCGCTGTGACGCGTCCTTGTCCCCGCAGCGTTCACGAGCCGGCTCAGCGGGAACCGGGGCGTTCAGTACACGCGGCTGGCGGTGCAGAGGGGGGGCACCTTCCACATGGGGGGCACCGGCACCCACAGCAGGTCAGTGGGGCAGGGATGGGGTCACTGCGGGTCAGTGGGGCTGGGGGTCACTGTGGGTCAGTGGGGCTGGGATGGGGTCACTGTGGGTCAGTGGGGCAGGGATGGGGTCACTGCGGGTCAGTGGGGCTGGGGGTCACTGTGGGTCAGTGGGGCAGGGATGGGGTCACTGTGGGTCAGTGGGGCAGGGATGGGGTCACTGTGGGTCAGTGGGGCTGGGGGTCACTGCAGGTCAGTGGGGCGGGGGGTCACTGCGGGTCAGTGGGGCGGGGATGGGGTCACTGCGGGTCAGTGGGGTGGGGGTCACTGCGGGTCAGTGGGGCAGGGATGGGGTCACTGCGGGTCAGTGGGGCGGGGATGGGGTCACTGCAGGTCAGTGGGGCAGGGATGGGGTCACTGCGGGTCAGTGGGGCGGGGATGGGGTCACTGCGGGTCAGTGGGGCTGGGGGTCACTGCGGGTCAGTGGGGCAGGGATGGGGTCACTGCGGGTCAGTGGGGTGGGGGTCACTGCGGGTCAGTGGGGCGGGGATGGGGTCACTGCGGGTCAGTGGGGCAGGGATGGGGTCACTGCGGGTCAGTGGGGCGGGGATGGGGTCACTGCAGGTCAGTGGGGCAGGGATGGGGTCACTGCGGGTCAGTGGGGCGCGGGTTCACTGCGGGTCAGTGGGGCAGGGATGGGGTCACTGCAGGTCAGTGGGGCAGGGATGGGGTCACTGCGGGTCAGTGGGGCAGGGGGTCACTGCGGGTCAGTGGGGCTGGGGGTCACTGCGGGTCAGTGGGGCAGGGATGGGGTCACTGCGGGTCAGTGGGGCAGGGATCACTGCGGGTCAGTGGGGCTGGGGGTCACTGTGGGTCAGTGGGGCAGGGATGGGGTCACTGCGGGTCAGTGGGGCAGGGGGTCAGTGGGGCAGGGGGTCACTGTGGGTCAGTGGGGCAGGGATGGGGTCACTGCAGGTCAGTGAGGCTGGGATGGGGTCACTGTGGGGCAGAGGGCACAGGGGGGTGTCTGTGTTTGGGGTCACTTTGGGGTCAGTTTGGGATACAGTCCTGCCCCCCAGGCCGGTGGGCAACAGCAAGGACAGGGCAGTTTGGGGTTGGTTTGGGCTCAGTTTGGGTTAACCCAAGCTCTCCCCCCAGGCCGGCAGGCAGCAGTGTGGACAGGGCAGTTTGGGGTTGGTTTGGGCTCAGTTTGGGTTTGGTTTGGGCTCAGTTTGGGCTCAGTTTGGGTTAATCCAAGCTCTCCCCCCAGGCCGGCGGGCAGCAGCACGGACAGGGCAGTTTGGGCTCAGTTTGGGCTCAGTTTGGGTTAACCCAAGCTCTCCCTCCCAGGCTGGCGGGCAGCAGTGTGGACAGGGCAGTTTGGGCTCAGTTTGGGGTCAGTTCAGGGTCGGTTTGGGCTCAGTTTGGGGTCAGTCCAAGCTCAGTCCAAGCTCTCCCTCCCAGGCCGGCGGGCAGCAGCGTGGACAGGGCAGTTTGGGCTCAGTTTGGGCTCAGTTTGGGGTCAATTTGGGCTCAGTTTGGGCTCAGTTTGGGTTCAATTTGGGCTCAGTTTGGGTTTGGTTTGGGCTCAGTTTGGGCTCAGTTTGGGCTCATTTTGGGCTCATTTTGGGCTCAGTTTGGGTTAACCCAAGCTCTCCCTCCCAGGCCGGCGGGCAGCAGCGTGGACAGGGCAGTTTGGGCTCAGTTTGGGTTTGGTTTGGGCTCAGTTTGGGCTCAGTTTGGGTTAACCCCAGCTCTCCCCCCCAGGCCGGCGGGCAGCAGCGTGGACAGGGCAGTTTGGGGTCAATTTGGGCTCAGTTTGGGCTCAGTTTGGTCTCAGTTTGGGCTCAGTTTGGGTTCAATTTGGGCTCAGTTTGGGTTTGGTTTGGGCTCATTTTGGGCTCATTTTGGGCTCATTTTGGGCTCATTTTGGGCTCAGTTTGGGCTAACCCCAGCTCTCCCCCTAGGCCGGCGGGCAGCAGCGTGGACAGGGCAGTTTGGGGTTGGTTTGGGCTCATTTTGGGCTCAGTTTGGGCTCAGTTTGGGCTAACCCCAGCTCTCCCCCCCAGGCCGGCGGGCAGCAGCGTGGACAGCCTGCTGCGGCTGCGCGGGCGGCTGCTGCTGGACCACGAGGCGCTCTCGTGCCTGCTGGTGCTGCTCTTCGTGGACGAGCCCAAGCTGAACACGAGCCGGCTGCACCGCGTCCTGCGCAACCTGTGCTACCACGCGCCCACGCGGGGCTGGGTGGTGCGGAGCCTGCTGTCCATCCTGCAGCGCAGCAGCGAGAGCGAGCTCTGCCTCGAGACCCCCCGCGGGACCCCCGGCCCGGGCGCCGAGGAGCGGCCGAGGGGCGGCCGGGGGGGAGCTCGCGCCGGGCCCGGCTCGGCCGCGGAGCCGCGCGGGCTGGACCTGCTGCACCGCGTGGAGTCCCGGAGCTCGGGGCAGCTGTCCTGGCTCTCCGTGTCCATGGACGCCGCCCTGGGCTGCCGCACCAACATCTTCCAGATCCAGCGCGTGCCCGGCCGCAAGCACACCGAGAAGCACGGGGCGGCCGCCGGCTCCGCCGTCCACATCCACCCCCAGGCCGCCCCCGTGGTGTGCCGGCACGTCCTGGACACGCTCATCCAGCTGGCCAAGGTTTGGGGGGGGTTTGGGGGGTCTTTGGGGGAGCTGGGGGGGGGTTTGGGAGGCGCTGGAGTGTGGTTTTGGGGGGAGCTGGGGGGGTTTGGGAGGTGCTGGAGTGTGGTTTTGGGGGGGTTTGGGGGGAGATGGGGGGGTTTGGGAGGTGCTGGAGTGTGGTTTTGGGGGGGTTTGGGGGGAGATGGGGGGGTTTGGGAGGCGCTGGAGTGCATTTTGGAGGGGTTTGGGGGTCTTTGGTGGGAACTGGGGGGTTTGGGAGGCGCTGGAGTGCGTTTTGGGGGGGTTTGGGGGGAGCTGAGAGGCACTGGAGTGTGTTTTTGGGGGGTTTGGGGGTCTTTGGGGGGAGCTGGGGGGGTTTGGGAGGCGCTGGAGTGTGGTTTTGGGGGGGTTTGGGGGGAGATGGGGGGGTTTGGGAGGTGCTGGAGTGCATTTTGGAGGGGTTTGGGGGTCTTTGGTGGGAACTGGGGGGTTTGGGAGGCGCTGGAGTGCGTTATGGGGGGGTTTGGGGGGAGCTGAGAGGCACTGGAGTGTGTTTTTGGGGGGTTTGGGGGTCTTTGGGGGGAGCTGGGGGGGTTTGGGAGGCGCTGGAGTGTGGTTTTGGGGGGGTTTGGGGGGAGCTGGGGGGGTTTGGGAGGCACTGGAGTGCGTTATGGGGGGGTTTGGGGGGAGCTGAGAGGCACTGGAGTGTGTTTTTGGGGGGTTTGGGGGTCTTTGGTGGGAACTGGGGGGGTTTGGGAGGCACTGGAGTGTGTTTTTGGGGGGGCTTGGGGGTCTTTGGTGGGAACTGGGGGGGTTTGGGAGGCACTGGAGTGCGTTTTTGGGGGGTTTGGGGGTCTTTGGTGGGAACTGGGGGGGTTTGGGAGGCACTGGAGTGCGTTTTTGGGGGGGCTTGGGGGTCTTTGGTGGGAACTGGGGGGGTTTGGGAGGCACTGGAGTGCGTTTTTGGGGGGGCTTGGGGGTCTTTGGTGGGAACTGGGGGAGTTTGGGAGGCGCTGGAGTGCGTTTTTGGGGGGTTTGGGGGTCTTTGGTGGGAACTGGGGGGGTTTGGGAGGCGCTGGAGTGCGTTATTGGGGGGTTTGGGGGTCTTTGGTGGGAACTGGGGGGGTTTGGGAGGCGCTGGAGTGCGTTTTTGGGGGGGCTTGGGGGTCTTTGGTGGGAACTGGGGGAGTTTGGGAGGCGCTGGAGTGCGTTATTGGGGGGTTTGGGGGTCTTTGGTGGGAACTGGGGGGGTTTGGGAGGCACTGGAGTGCGTTATTGGGGGGTTTGGGGGTCTTTGGTGGGAACTGGGGGGGTTTGGGAGGCGCTGGAGTGCGTTATTGGGGGGTTTGGGGGTCTTTGGTGGGAACTGGGGGGGTTGGGAGGTGCTGGAGTGCATTATGGGGGGGTTTGGGGTGCTTTGGGGGAACTGGGAAACACTAGAGAGCACTCTTGGGTTCCTGGGAGGTTCCTTGAGGATTCTGGGGGACACTGGGACACATTGGGGTGCGCCAGGGCGGGTTAAGGGTTAAGTTTGGGGTTCCTTGGTGGAGCTGGGGCCTCTGGGGGTCACTGGAACATTCCATGGGGGGGCTGGGGGACCCCCACACCTGGGGGTGCTTTGTGGGGGCACAACCGGGGACCCCTCCCCACGCTCGGGGTCCCAGCAGCATCACTTGGGGGAGGTGGGGGGGATCCCCCAAAACCTGCGTGGGGCCTCGGGGGGGGGGGGGGGCTGACTGAGGCCTCCCCGTGGGGGTGGGGTGGGGGGGAAGAAGGGGACTCTGGGGGTGATTTTGGGGTCACCAGCACCTCCCCCAATTCCCCCCCCCTTTTCCCCCCCCAGGTCTTCCCCAGCCACTTCACCCAACAGCGAGGCCGAGACCCCGCGACCGACCCGGAGCGCGACCGCGGCCCCCCCAAATCCGGGGGCAGCCCTTGCCCTCCCCCACCCCCCCAAACCCCGCCGGCTCCCCCTCCCCCTCCCCCACCTTCGGGCGCCCCTTCCCCCGCCCAGCCCCCCCCCCAGGCGGGCAGCCTGTCCACCGATTTCTGGGACCTGCTGGTCAAGCTGGACAACATGAACGTGAGCCGCAAGGGCAAGGGCTCGGCGCGGGCGGGGGGCGGCGGGGGGGGGTCCCGAGCCCGAGGCGGCCGGGGGGGGCCTGGAGGCGTCGCCGCTGGGGCAGCTGATGAACATGCTGTCGCACGGCGTCATCCGCCGCAGCCCCCTCCTCACCGAGAAGCTGCTGCGCCTCCTGTCCCTCATCTCCATCGCCCTCCCCGAGGGGGGCAAGGCCGGCGAGGGGGGGGCAGCGCCCCAGAACGGAGCCCCCGCCCCCCCCGCGCCCGCCCCGCCCGCTGCGGGGGCTGGGACGGGGACGGGGACGGCAGCGCCCGGGAGCCCCCCGGGACAGGGAGGGAACGGCGGCGGCGGCGCGGCCACGGGAGGAGGAGGAGGAGGAGGAACCGCGGGTGAGTGTGGGGATGGGGGGGAAAGGGGGGCGGAGGGGATGGGGGGACAGGGGGACAGGGAGGGATGGAGGGGACAGAGGGACAAGGAGGGACAGAGGGATAGAGGGGGACAGAGGGGACAGGGAGGGACAGAGGGGATGGACAGAGGGACAGGGGGGACAGAGGGATGGGGGGACAGAGGGGACAGGGAGGGACAGGGGGATGGGGGGGACAGGGAGGGACGGGGGTATGGAGGGGACAAGGAGGGACAGGGGGATAGAGGGGACGGGGGAGACAGGGAGGGACAGAGGGACAGGGAGGGACAGAGGGACGGGGATGGAGGGACGGGGACAGGGGACAGGGGACAGGGACAGGGAGGGACGGGGGGATGGAGGGACAGAGGGACAGGGAGGGACAGAGGGACGGGGGGAGGACAGAGGGACAGGGAGGGGCAGAGGGGTCGGAGGGGACAGGGAGGGACAGAGGGGATGGACAGAGGGACAGAGGGACAGGGAGGGGCAGAGGGGACAGGGAGGAACAGAAGGATGGGGACAGACAGGTGACAGGGAGGGACAGAGGGGACGGAGGGACGGGAGATGGGGGGACAGAGGGACGGTGGGGGACAGGGAGGGACGGGGGTATGGAGGGGACAAGGAGGGACAGGGGGACAGAGGGGATAGAGGGAACGGGGGGGGGACAGGGAGGGACAGAGGGGATGGGGACAGAGGGACGGGGAGGGACAGAGGGGACAGGGAGGGATGGGGGGACAGGGAGGGACAGGGGGACAGAGGTTACCGAGGGACGGGACAGGGAGGGGCAGAGGGATGGAGCAACAGAGGGGACAGGGAGGGACAGAGGGACGGGGATGGAGGGACAGAGGGACAGGGGACAGGGAAGGACAGGGGGACAGAGGGGATAGAGGGAATGGGGAGGACAGGGAGGGACAGAGGGGATGGGACAGAGGGACGGGGTGGGACAGAGGGGACAGGGAGGGATGGGGGGGACAGACGTTACAGAGGGACGGGACAGGGAGGGACAGAGGGACAGGGAGGGACAGAGGGATGGAGCAACAGAGGGGACAGGGAGGGACAGAGGGACGGGGATGGAGGGACGGGGACAGGGGACAGGGAGGGACGGGGGGATGGAGGGACAGAGGAACAGGGAGGGACAAGAGGGACAGAGGGACAGGGAGAGATGGAGGGACGGGGATGGAGGGACAGAGGGGACAGGGAGGGATGGAGGGATGGGGGGATGGAGGGACAGAGGGACAAGAGGGACAGAGAGGGACAGAGGGACAGGGAGAGATGGAGGGACGGGGATGGAGGGACAGAGGGGACAGGGAGGGATGGAGGGATGGGGGGATGGAGGGACAGAGGGGACAGGGAGGGATGGAGGGACGGGGATGGAGGGACAGAGGGGACAGGGAGGGATGGAGGGACGGGGATGGAGGGACAGAGGGGACAGGGAGGGACGGAGGGACAGAGATGGGGACGCGGGGACACAGGCGCGGGGCACACGACGGGCGCAGGGAGCAGCCTGGGGGGGCCGTGGCCTCAGTGGCACCCCCCGGGCACTGCCACCACCCCAGCGCCGCCGTGTCCCCGCTGTCCCCAGCCCCTGGCAAGAGCTCCAAGTCGCCGGCCAAGCTCCCCGAGGGCGGCCCCGACTCGCGGCTGGCGGCCACGGGCCTGACCGAGAGCCAGCTCCAGCTCTCCGTGGAGGTACCGGGGGGGCCGGGGCCGGGCGGGGGGCGGGGGTCCCCAGGTGTCCCCAGGTATCCCCAGGTGTCCCCAACCCCCCCGTGCCCCCCCCCAGGTGCTGACGTCGCACTCGTGCTCGGAGGAGGGGCTGGAGGACGCGGCCAACGTGCTGCTGCAGCTGTCGCGGGGCGACGCGGGGACGCGGGACACGGTGCTGCGGCTGCTGCTCAGCGGGGCCCGGCAGCTGGGGGGGGCCCTGTGCCGCCAGATCGGTGAGGGGGGGTCCTGGGGGGGCCCTGTGCCGCCAGATCGGTGAGGGGGGGTCCTGGGGGGGGCCCTGTGCCGCCAGATCGGTGAGGGGGGGTCCTGGGGGGGTCCTGATAGTTATGGGGGGGTCCTGGGGGGGCCCTGTGCCATCAGATCGGTGAGGGGGGGTCCTGGGGGGTTCCTGGGGGGGTCCTGTGCCGCCAGATCGGTGAGGGGGGGTCCCTGGTGGGGTTCTAGGGGGGCCCTGTGCCGCCAGATCGGTGAGGGGGGTCCTGAGGGGTGCCCTGGGGGGGTCCTGGGGGGGCCCTGTGCTGCCAGATCAGTGAGGGGGGTTCCTGGGGGGGCCCTGGGGGGGGCCCTGTGCCGCCATGATCGGTGAGGGGGGGTCCTGGGGGGTTCCTGGGGGGGGCCCTGTGCCATCAGATTGGTGAGGGGGGGTCCTGAGGTGGGGGGGGGGTCCAGATGGGTGAGGGGGGTTCCTGGGGGGGCCCTGTGCCACCCGATGGGTGAGGGGGGTCCCAGGTGGACAAGCCGGGGGTGCCCTGTGGTCAGCGGGGGGTCGCAGCCCCCGGTGACCCCCCTGCCCCCCCCCAGGGACGCTGCTGGCCGAGCTCCGCGAGTACAACCTGGAGCAGCAGCGCCGGGCGCAGCTCGAGGCCCCCTCCCCCGAGGGGCTCCCCGAGGAGCAGCCCCCCAGCGCCAAACTCAAGGGCAAAATGCAGAGCCGGTGAGCGGCTGGGCACCGCTGACCCCTCCTGGGCACCGCTGACCCCTCCTGGGCACCACTGACCCCTCCTGTCCCCTGTGCTGGGCACCGCTGACCCCTGTCCTGGGCACCGCTGACCCCTCCTGGGCACCACTGACTCCTCTTGGGCACCTCTGACCCCTCCTGTCCCCTGTGCTGGGCACCACTGACTCCTCCTGTCCTCTGTCCTGGGCACCGCTGACCCCTCCTGGGCACCGCTGACCCCTCCTGGGCACCTCTGACCCCTCCTGTCCCCTGTGCTGGGCACCACTGACTCCTCCTGTCCTCTGTCCTGGGCACCGCTGACCCCTCCTGGGCACCGCTGACCCCTCCTGTCCCCTGTGCTGGGCACCACTGACCCCTCCTGGGCACCTCTGACCCCTCCTGTCCCCTGTGCTGGGCACCACTGACTCCTCCTGTCCTCTGTCCTGGGCACCGCTGACCCCTCCTGGGCACCACTGACCCCTCCTGTCCCCCGTGCTGGGCACCACTGACCCCTCCTGTTCCTGTCCTGGGCACTGGTGACCCCTGTCCTGGGCACCGCTGACCCCTCCTGTCCCCCGTCCTGGGCACTGCTGACACCTGTCCTGGGCACCGCTGACCCCTCCTGGGCACCGCTGACCCCTCCTGTCCCCTGTGCTGGGCACCACTGACCCCTCCTGGGCACCGCTGACCCTTCCTGTCCCCTGTGCTGGGCACCACTGACCCCTCCTGTCCCCCGTGCTGGGCACTGCTAACCCCTCCTGGGCACCGCTGACCCCTCCTGTTCCTGTCCTGGGCACTGCTGACCCCTGTCCTGGGCACCGCTGACCCCTCCTGTCCCCCGTCCTGGGCACCAATGACCCCTCCTGGGCACCACTGACCCCCTCCTGGCCCTGTCCTGGGCACTGCTGACCCCTCCTGGGCACCACTGACCCCTCCTGGCCCTGACCCGATTCTCTTACCTGACGTTAACTCTCCCATCCCCCTTTCCCCCCTACTGACCACTGCCCAACCCATCCCCCCCCACTGACCACTGCCCATTCCCCCCCTACTGACCACTGCCCATTTCCCTTTCCCCCTACTGACCACTGCCCATTTCCCTTTCCCCCTACTGACCACTGCCCACCCCATTCCCCCCCACTGCCCACTGCCCATCCCCCTACTGACCACTGCCCATCCCCCTTTGCCCCCTACTGACCACTGCCCATCCCCTTGCTGACCATTGCCCATCCCCCTGCTGACCACTGCCCATTCCCCCTACTGACCACTGCCCACCCTTTCCCCCTCCTACTGCCCACTGCCCACCCCATCCCCCCTACTGACCACTGCCCACCCCATCCCCCCCACTGACCACTGCCCATTCCCCTGCTGACCACTGCCCACCCTTCCCCCCTACTGCCCACTGCCCACCCCATTCCTCCTGCTGACCGTTGTCCCCCCCTCCCCTCCACTGACCACTGCCCATCCCCTTGCTGACCACTGCCCATTCCCCCCACTGCCCACCCCATCCCCCCCCCACTGCCCACTGCCCACCCCATTCCCCCCCACTGACTACTGCCCATCCCCTTGCTGACCACTGCCCACCCATTCCCCCCCTGCTGCCCACTGCCCAACCCATCCCCCCCCACTGACCACTGCCCACTCCCCTGCTGACCACTGCCCATTCCCTTGTTGACCACTGTCCATGCCCCCCGCTGGCCACTGCCCATCCCCTTGTCCCCCTCACTGACCGCTGTCCCCCCATTCCCCCTACTGCCCACTGCCCACCCCATCCCCCCCCACTGACCACTGCCCATCCCCTTGCTGCCCACTGCCCACCCCATTCCCCCTCCACTGCCCACTGCCCACCCCATCCCCCCTCCACTGCCCACTGCCCACCCCATCCCCCTCCACTGCCCACTGCCCACCCCATCCCCCCCCCCACTGCCCACTGCCCACTGCCCACCCCATCCCCCCCCCACTGCCCACTGCCCACTGTCCACTGCCCACCCCCCTCTCCACTGACCGCTGTCCCTCCCTCCCCCCCCACCCACCCCCCTTCCCCCCTCTCCCTCCGTCCCCCGCAGCTTCGACACGGCCGAGAGCGTGGTCATCGTGGCGTCGCAGAAGCGGGCGCTGGGCGGCCGGGAGCTGCAGCTGCCCTCCATGTCCGTGCTGACCTCCAAGACGTCCACGCAGCGCTTCTTCCTGCGCGTGCTGCAGGTCATCATCCAGCTGCGCGACGACACGCGCCGGGCGCACCGCAAGGCCAAGCAGCCCGGCCGGCTGGGTAAGGGCCGTCCCGGCCACCCCACCATCCCCCCTCGCCCAGTGCTGCCCGCTGGCCGCTCCGTGCCCGCCTGACCGCGCTGTGCCCGCAGGCGCCGCGGGGCTGGGGGCGGCCGGCAGCATCCAGGCCGCCGTCCGGCAGCTGGAGGCCGAGGCCGACGCCATCATACAAATGGTACGTGAGGGCCAGAGGGCCCGGAGGCGGCAGCAGGGAGACACGGTTAGCACGGCCGCCTTCCTCCACCCCGCTCCTCCTCCTCCTCATCGCCCTCATCCTCGTCCTCCTGCTGCTGCTGCTCCTGACCTTCCTCAGCATCCTCATCCTCCCTTCCTCAGCTCCGTTCCGTGCGCTGCTCCTCGTCCTCGTCCTGCCTCTTCCTCGCCTGCTCTTCCTCCTGTCCCTCCTCGTCATCATCGTCCTCATCCTCAGCCCCCTCCCGTGCGCTGCTCCTCATTCTCGTCCTGCCTCTTCCTCGCCTGCTCTTCCTCTTCCTCCTGCTCCTGTTCCTCCTCATCATCCTCATCCTCAGCCCCGTCCCGTCCCCTGCTCCTCATCCTTGTCCTGCCCCTTCCTCCCCTGCTGCTCTTCCTCTTCCTCCTGCTCCTGTCCCTCCTCATCATCCTCATCCTCAGCCCCCTCCTGTGCACTGCTCCTCATTCTCGTCCTGCCTCTTCCTCGCCTGCTCTTCCTCCTCTCCCTCCTCCTCATCCTCATCCTCAGCCCCCTCCCGTGCGCTGCTCCTCATTCTCGTCCTGCCTCTTCCTCGCCTGCTCTTCCTCCTGTCCCTCCTCATCATCATCGTCCTCATCCTCAGCCCCCTCCCGTGCGCTGCTCCTCATACTCGTCCTGCCTCTTCCTCGCCTGCTCTTCCTCTTCCTCCTGCTCCTGTCCCTCCTCATCATCCTCATCCTCAGCCCCGTCCCGTCCCCTGCTCCTCATCCTTGTCCTGCCTCTTCCTCGCCTGCTCTTCCTCCTCTCCCTCCTCCTCATCCTCAGCCCCGTCCCGTGCGCTGCTCCTCATCCTCATCCTGCCTCTTCCTCGCCTGCTCTTCCTCTTCCTCCTGCTGCTGTCCCTCCTCATCATCCTCATCCTCAGCCCCGTCCATGCGCTGCTCCTCGTCCTTGTTCTGCCCCTTCCTTCCTCCCCCACTGCTCTTCCTCTTTCTCCTGTCCCTCTTCATCATCTTCATCCCCTTCCTGCCCCCTCCTCAGGCCCCTCATCCTCATCCTGCCCCTTCCTCACCCACTGCTCTTCCTCTTCCTCCTACTCCTGTCCCTCCTCATCATCCTCATCTTCAGCCCCGTCCCATCCCCTGCTCCTCGTCCTTGTCCTGCCCCTTCCTCCCCTGCTCTTCCTCCTGCTCCTGTCCCTCCTCATCATCCTCATCCTCAGCCCCATCCCATGCGCTGCTCCTCATCCTCATCCTGCCTCTTCCTCACCTGCTGCTCTTCCTCTTCCTCCTATTCCTGTCCCTCCTCCTCATCCTCATCCTCAGCCCCTTCCTGTCCCCTGCTCCTCACCCTCGTCCTGCCCCTTCCTCCCTTGCTGCTCTTCCTCTTCCTCCTGTCCCTCTTCATCATCTTCATCCCCCTCCTGTCCCCTCCTCAGGCCCCTCATCCTGCCCCTTCCTCCACCCGCTGCTCTTCCTCCTGCTCCTGTCCCTCCTCATCATCCTCATCCTCAGCCCCGTCCCGTGTGCTGCTCCTCATCCTCGTCCTGCCTCTTCCTCGCCTGCTCTTCCTCTTCCTCCTGCTGCTGTCCCTCCTCATCATCCTCACCCTCATCCCCTTCCCATCCCCTGCTCCTCCCCCTCGTCCTGCCCCTTCCTCCACCCCTGCTCTTCCTCCTGCTCCTGCTCCCTCCTCATCCTCATCCCCCTGCCGCCCCCTCCTCAGGCCCCTCATCCTCATCCTGCCCC
This sequence comes from Aphelocoma coerulescens, assembly GCF_041296385.1. Taxonomy (NCBI): domain Eukaryota; kingdom Metazoa; phylum Chordata; class Aves; order Passeriformes; family Corvidae; genus Aphelocoma; species Aphelocoma coerulescens. The sequence continues at coordinate 1,076,335 of NC_091044.1, read as the reverse complement.
TTCCTCCATCCCTCTTCTTCCTCCTGCTCCTGCCTGCCCCCTCCTCACCCTCCTCATCCTCCTCATCCTCCCACCCCCTCCTTGTCCTGCTCCCTCCTCGTCATCCCCACCATCCTCATCCTCAGGCCCCTCATCCTCATCCTGCCCCTTCCTCCCCCCCTCCTCATCCTCCCAGCCCCTCCTCGTGCTGCCCCCTCCTCATCCTCTTCCTCCCACCCCCCCTCCTCATCCTCCTCCCGCTCCCCCCAGCCTTCCTCCCTCCCCGTCCTGCTCATCCCCATCATCCTCACCTTCCTCGTCATCATCCTCATCCTCCTCCTTCACCCTCTCTCATCCCCATCCCCATCATCATCATCATCATCCTCATCCTCCTCCCTCCCTCTCCCCATCCCCCTCCTGCTTCTCCCCCGTCCCCCCGCGGCTCCCAGCCCCCTCCCCCCCCCCCCCCCCCAGTTTCGGGGTCCCCCCGGCTCTCAGCCCGCCCAGGGGGGCCCGGGGAGGGGCTGGGGGATCCCCTGGGGGGGTCCCGGCCCCCTAAAGCCGCCCCGTCCCCCCCAGTCGGAGGCCGGGCCCGCGGACGCCGCCCCCCGGCGCGAGGAGTCGCCCATGGACGTGGACCAGCCCTCGCCCGCCCCGCAGGACGTGGGTGAGAACCCCCCCAGTGCGGCCCAGTACGGCCCAGTACGGCCCGGTCAGCCCCCAGTACGGCCCAGTTGCTGCCCAGTACGGCCCGGTCAGCCCCCAGTACGGCCCAGTTGCTGCCCAGTGCCACCCGGTCAACCCCCAGTACGGCCCAGTACGGCCCGGTCAGCCCCCAGTACGGCCCAGTTACCGCCCAGTACTGCCCGGTCAGCCCCCAGTATGGCCCAGTACGGCCCGGTCAGCCCCCAGTACGGCCCAGCACAGCCCGGTCAGCCCCCAGTACAGCCCAGTTGCTGCCCAGCGCCACCCGGTCAGCCCCCAGTACGGCCCAGTTACCGCCCAGTACTGCCCGGTCAGCCCCCAGTACAGCCCAGTTACCACCCAGTGCCGCCCGGTCAGCCCCCAGTACGGCCCAGTACCACCCGGTCAGCCCCAGTATGGCCCAGTCACCCTCCAGTACGGCCCAGTGCTGCCTGGTCAGCCCCCAGTACGGCCCAGTTACTGCCCAGTACCGCCCGGTCAGCCCCCAGTACGGCCCAGTTACTGCCCAGTACCGCCCGGTCAGCCCCCAGTACGGCCCAGTACCGCCCGGTCAGCCCCCAGTATGGCCCAGTCAGCCCCCAGTATGGCCCAGTGCTGCCTGGTCAGCCCCCAGTACGGCCCAGTTACCGCCCAGTGCCGCCCAGTCAGCCCCCAGTACGGCCCAGTTACCGCCCAGTACCGCCCGGTCAGCCCCCAGTACGGCCCAGTTACCGCCCAGTACCGCCCGGTCAGCCCCCAGTATGGCCCAGTTACTGCCTAGTGCCACCCGGTCAGCCCCCAGTACGGCCCAGTTACCGCCCAGTGCCGCCCGGTCAGCCCCCAGTACGGCCCAGTACGGCCCAGTACGGCCCGGTCAGCCCCCAGTACGGCCCAGTACGGCCCAGTACCGCCCGGTCAGCCCCCAGTATGGCCCAGTCAGCCCCCAATATGGCCCAGTGCTGCCTGGTCAGCCCCCAGTACGGCCCAGTTACCGCCCAGTGCCGCCCGGTCAGCCCCCAGTACGGCCCAGTTACCGCCCAGTGCCGCCCGGTCAGCCCCCAGTACGGCCCAGTACGGCCCAGTACAGCCCGGTCAGCCCCCAGTACGGCCCAGTACGGCCCAGTACGGCCTGGTCAGCCCCCAGTATGGCCCAGTCACCCTCCAGTACGGCCCAGCGCCACCTGGTCAGCCCCCAGTACGGCCCAGTTACCGCCCAGTACCGCCCGGTCAGCCCCCAGTACGGCCCAGTTACCCTCCAGTACAGCCCAGTATGGCCTGGTCAGCCCCCAGTACAGCCCAGTCACCCCCAGTACCACCCCGTCACCCCCCAGTGCCACCCAGTCACCCCCCAGTACCACCCAGTCACCCCCCAGTATGGCCCAGTCACCCCCAGTACCACCCAGTCACCCCCCCAGTGCGGCCCAGTCATCCCCCCAGTACCACCCAGTCACCCCCAGTGCCACCCAGTCACCCCCCCAGTACCACCCAGTCACCTCCCAGTACCACCCAGTCATCCCCCAGTATGGCCCAGTCACCCCCCAGTACCACCCAATCACCCCCCAGTACCACCCAATCACCCCCAGTACCACCCAGTCACCCCCAGTACCACCCAGTCACCCCCCAGTACAGCCCAGTCACCCCCCAGTATGGCCCAGTCACCTCCAGTGCCACCCAGTTACCCCCCAGTGCCACCCAGTCACCCCCCAGTACCACCCAGTCACCCCCCGGTACCACCCAGTCATCCCCCAGTACGGCCCAGTCACCCCCAGTACCACCCAGTACCCCCCAGTGCCACCCAGTCACCCCCCAGTACCACCCAATCACCCCCCCAGTACCACCCAGTACCCCCCAGTCACCCCCTAGTACGGCCCAGTGACCCCCAGTGCCACCCAGTCACCTCCAGTGCCACCCAGTCACCCCCCAGTACCACCCAGTCACCCCCCAGTGCCACCCAGTCACCCCCCCAGTGCCACCCAGTCACCCCCCAGTACCACCCAATCACCCCCCAGTATGGCCCAGTCACCCCCCCCAGTACCACCCAGTACCCCCCAGTACCACCCAGTACCCCCCAGTGCCACCCAGTACCCCCCAGTACCACCCAGTACCCCCCAGTACCACCCAATCACCCCTCAGTACCCCCCCTGGCGCCATCCCCCACTCCCCCAGGCCGGTGTGGGGCCATCCCAGTATCGCCCTCAGCGGGTGCCACTGGTTTAGGGGGTGTGGGAGGGGCCGGGTGGGCACAGGGGGGGTCCTGAGCGTGCCCCCCCCAGGCGCGGAGGCGGCGCAGGGCGGGGAGCGGGAGCGGGACGGGGACGAGCGGCCCCCGGAGCTGCCCCTGCTGAGCGAGCAGCTGAGCCTGGACGAGCTGTGGGACATGCTGGGAGAGTGCCTCAAGGAGCTCGAGGAGTCGCACGACCAGCACGCCGTGCTCGGTGCGTCCGCGCGGGGCTGAGCGGGGACCCCGAAACCGCCCGGGGGGACCCTAAATCTGCATGGGGGGGGGGGGAGTGGAACTTATAGAGGGACCCCGAAACCACCGAGGGACCCTAAATCCATGGGGGGGGAGTGGAGCCTACACAGGGACCCCCGAAACCACCCGGGGGGACCCTAAATCTGCATGGGGGGGGGGGGGAGTGGAGCCTACACAGGGACCCCCGAAACCGCCCGAGGGGACCCTAAATCTGCATGGGGGGGGGGGGGGAGTGGAACTTATAGAGGGACCCCGAAACCGCCGAGGGACCCTAAATATGCATGGGGGGGGAGTGGAGCCTACACAGGGACCCCGAAACCGCCCGGGGACCCTAAATCTGCATGGGGGGGGGGGGGAGTGGAACTTATAGAGGGACCCCGAAACCACCGAGGGACCCGAAATCTGCATGGGGGGGGAGTGGAACTTATAGAGGGACCCCGAAACCGCCGGGGGACCCTAAATCTGCATGGGGGGGGGAGTGGAACTTATAGAGGGACCCCGAAACCACCGAGGGACCCTAAATCTGCATGATGGGGGGGGAGTGGAACTTATAGAGGGACCCCGAAACCACCCGGGGACCCTAAATCTGCATGATGGGGGGGGAGTGGAACTTATAGAGGGACCCCGAAACCACCGAGGGACCCTAAATCCATGGGGGGGGGGGGGTGGAACCTACACAGGGACCCTAAATCCACATGGGGGGGGAGTGGAGACTACACAGGGACCCCGAAACCACCGAGGGACCCTAAATCCACATGGGGGGGAGTGGAACTTATAGAGGGACCCCAAAACCACCGAGGGACCCTAAATCTGCATGGGGGGGGAGTGGAACTTATAGAGGGACCCCGAAACCACCCGGGGACCCTAAATCTGCATGGGGGGGGGGAGTGGAACTTATAGAGGGACCCCGAAACCACCAAGGGACCCTAAATCCGCGTGGGAGGGGAGTGGAACTTATAGAGGGACCCTAAATCCACGTGGGGGGGAGTGGAACTTATAGAGGGACCCCGAAACCACCGAGGGACCCTAAATCCGCATGGGGGGGGAGTGGAGCCTACACAGGGACCCCGAAACCACCGAGGGACCCTAAATCCGCGGGGGGGGGGAGTGGAGCCTACACAGGGACCCCCGAAACCACCAAGGGACCCTAAATCCACATGGGGGGGAGTGGAGCCTACACAGGGACCCCCAAAACCACCGGGGGACCCTAAATCCGCGGGGGGGGGGGAGTGGAACTTATAGAGGGACCCCGAAACCACGGAGGGACCCTAAATCCACGTGGGGGGGAGTGGAACCTATAGAGGGACCCTAAATCCACATGGGGGGGAGTGGAACCTATAGAGGGACCCTAAATCCACACGGGGGGGAGTGGAACCTATAGAGGGACCCTAAATCCACACGGGGGGGAGTGGAACCTATAGAGGGACCCTAAATCCACATGGGGGGGGCTGGAACCTATAGATGGACCCCAAAACCACAGAGGGGACCCTAAATCCACGTGGAGGGGGGGCTGGAACCTATAGAGGAACCCTAAATCCACGTGGGGGGGGGGCTGGAACCTATAGAGGAACCCTAAATCCACGTGGGGGGGGGGCTGGAACCTAGAGAGGGACCCTAAATCCACATGGGGGGGAGTGGAACCTATAGAGGAACCCTAAATCCACATGGGGGGAGTGGAGCCTGCACAGGGACCCTAAATCCACGTGGGGGGGGAGTGGAACTTACAGAGGGACCCCAAAACCACGGAGGGACCCTAAATCCACATGGGGGGAGTGGAACCTATTCACGGACCCTAAATCCACGTGGGGGGGAGTGGAGCCCGTACGGGGACCCCAAAACCACGGAGGGACCCTAAATCCACGTGGGGGGGGGGGCTGGAACCTATAGAGGAACCCTAAATCCACGTGGGGGGGGGGCTGGAACCTATAGAGGGACCCTAAATCCACGGGGGGACCCTAAATCCACATGGGGGGAGTGGAGCCTATAGAGGGACCCCACGGCCAACCCCGTGCTGCCCCACTGACCCCGTGCCGCCCCACTGACCCCGTGCTGCCCCACTGACCCTGTGCTGCCCCACTGCCGCCCCACTGACCCCGTGCTGCCCCACTGACCCTGTGCTGCCCCACTGCCGCCCCGCTGACCCCGTGCTGCCCCACTGACCCCGTGCTGCCCCACTGCCACCCCACTGACCCCATGCTGCCCCGCTGACCCCGTGCTGCCCCACTGACCCTGTGCTGCCCCACTCCCGCCCCACTGACCCCGTGCTGCCCCACTGACCCCGTGCTGCCCCACTGACCCCGTGCTGCCCCACTCCCACCCCACTGACCCCGTGCTGCCCCACTGACCCCGTGCTGCCCCACTCCCACCCCACTGACCCCGTGCTGCCCCACTGACCCCATGCTGCCCCACTGACCCTGTGCTGCCCCACTGCCGCCCCACTGACCCCGTGCTGCCCCACTGCCGCCCCGCTGACCCCGTGCTGCCCCACTGACCCCGTGCTGCCCCATTGCTGCCCTGCTGACCCCGTGCTGCCCCACTCCCACCCCACTGACCCTGTGCTGCCCCACTGACCCCGTGCTGCCCCACTCCCACCCCACTGACCCCGTGCTGCCCCACTCCCACCCCGCTGACCCCGTGCTGCCCCACTGACCCCGTGCTGCCCCACTCCCACCCCACTGACCCTGTGCTGCCCCGTGCTGCCCCACTGCCGCCCCGCTGACCCCATGCTGCCCCGCTGACCCCGTGCTGCCCCACTGCCGCCCCGTGCTGCCCCACTGCCGCCCCACTGACCCCATGTCCCGCAGTGCTGCAGCCGGCGGTCGAGGCGTTTTTCCTGGTGCACGCCACGGAGCGCGAGAGCCGCCCGCCGGTGCGGGACACGCGGGAGAGCCAGCTGGCACACATCAAGGACGAGCCGCCGCCGCTGTCGCCCGCGCCCCTCACCCCCGCCACCCCCTCCGCCCTCGACCCCTTCTTCTCCCGGGAGCCCTCGGCCATGCACATCTCGGCCAGCCTGCCCCCGGACACCCAGAAATTCCTGCGCTTCGCCGGTGAGCGGGGAGGGGGTTTGGGGGCACTGGGAAAGGGGTTTGGGGGCACTGGGAAAGGGGTTTGGGGGCACTGGGAGGGGGTTTGGGGGCACTGGGAAAGGGGTTTGGGGGCACTGGGAGGGGGTTTGGGGGCACTGGGAAAGGGTTTGGGGGCACTGGGAGGGGGGTTGGGGGCACTGGGAGGCGGTTTGGGGGCACTGGGAAGGGGGTTTGGGGGCACTGGGAAAGGGTTTGGGGGCACTGGGAAAGGGTTTGGGGGCACTGGGAGGGGGGTTGGGGGCACTGGGAGGGGGTTTGGGGGCACTGGGAAGGGGTTTGGGGGCACTGGGAAAGGGTTTGGGGGCACTGGGAGGGGGTTTGGGGGCACTGGGAAAGGGTTTGGGGGCACTGGGAGGGGGGTTGGGGGAGTTTAGGGCATGGGGAGGGGGATTGGGAGAGCAGGGAGGGGGTTTGGGGGCACTGGGAGGGGGCTTGGGGGCACTGGGAGGGGGGTTGGGGGAGTTTAGGGCATGGGGAGGGGGATTGGGAGAGCAGGGAGGGGGTTTGGGGGCACTGGGAAGGGGTTTGGGGGAGTTTAGGGCATGGGGAGGGGGATTGGGAGAGCAGGGAGGGGGTTTGGGGGCACTGGGAAGGGGTTTGGGGGAGTTTAGGGCATGGGGAGGGGGATTGGGAGAGCAGGGAGGGGGTTTAAGGCTGTGGGGAGGGGGTTTGGGGGCACTGGGAAAGGGTTTGGGGGCACTGGGAGGGGGTTTGGGGGCACTGGGAAAGGGGTTTGGGGGCACTGGGAAGGAGTTTGGGGGCACTGGGAGGGGGGTTGGGGGCACTGGGAAAGGGTTTGGGGGCACTGGGAAGGAGTTTGGGGGCACTGGGAGGGGGGTTGGGGGAGTTTAGGGCGTGGGGAGGGGGATTGGGAGAGCAGGGAGGGGGTTTAAGGCTGTGGGGAGGGGTTTGGGGGCACTGGGAGGGGGTTTGGGGGCACTGGGAAGGGGTTTGGGGGCACTGGGATAGGGGTTTGGGGGCACTGGGAAGGAGTTTGGGGGCACTGGGAAAGGGGTTTGGGGGCACTGGGAGGGGATTTGGGGGCACTGGGATAGGGGTTTGGGGGCACTGGGAGGGGGTTTGGGGGAGTTTAGGGCATGGGGAGGGGGATTGGGAGAGCAGGGAGGGGGTTTAAGGCTGTGGGGAGGGGGTTTAAGGCTGTGGGGAGGGGGTTTGGGGGCACGGGGAGGGGGTTTGGGGGAGGTTAGGGTGTGGGGAAGGGGATTGGGAGAGCAGGGAGTGGAGTGGGGAGGGGGTTTGGGGGGCTCGGGGTGTGAGAAAGGGATTTGGGATCTGGGGGAGAGTTGGGAGGGGATTCGGGGGGATTTCAGAGGGGGTTTGGGGACGCTGGGAAGGGCTTTGGGGGGAGCCTGGGATGTGGGATGGGAACTGGGGGGAAGTCAGGGGGGTTCTGGGGCTGCGGGGGGAGGGTTTGGGGGTGTTCAAGGGGAGCCTGAGGCTTTGGGTTCAGATTTGGGGGCTCCACAGGGGCTTTAGGGGCGAGGCTGGGGCTTTGCAAGAGGATCCGAGGGGGTTCCGGGGCATTGAGGGGGGGCTCCACAGGCCTTGGGAAGGGGTTTGGGGGAGCCCCGGGGCTTTGGGGAGGGGGATTTTGGGGATTTCTGGGCTCAGGGTTTGGGGGAGCCCCAAGGGAAGGGGCAGTTTTGGGCTCCTCAGGGTTTTGGGGAGCCCCAGGGCTTTGAGGAGGGGCAGTTTGGGGGAGCCCCAAGAGGAGGGGCAGTTTTGGGCTCCTCAGGGTTTTGGGGAGTCCCAGGACTTTGAGGAGGGGCAGTTTTAGGGTTTTCTGGGCTCAGGGTTTTGGGGACCCCCAAGGGGAGGGGGACTTCAGAGGAGTTTTGGGCTCGTCAGGGTTTTGGGGACCCCCAAGAGGAGGGGCAGTTTTGGGGATTTCTGGGCTCCTCAGGGTTTTGGGGACCCCCAGGGGAAGGGGCAGTTTTGGGCTCCTCAGGGTTTAGGGGAGCCCCAGGGCTTTGAGGAGGGGGAGTTTTGGGGAGCCCCAAGGGGACGGGCAGTTTTGGGCTCCTCAGGGTTTTGGGGAGTCCCAGGACTTTGAGGAGGGGGAGTTTTGGGGTTTTCTGGGCTCAGGGTTTTGGGGACCCCCAAGAGGAGGGGCAGTTTTGGGGATTTCTGGCCTCCTCAGGGCTTTGGGGACCCCCAAGAGGAGGGGCAGTTTTGGGGATTTCTGGGCTCCTCAGGGTTTTGGGGAGCCCCAAGAGGAGGGGTAGTTCTGGGGATTTCTGGGCTCCTCAGGGTTTTGGGGACCCTCAAGGGAAGGGGCAGTTTTGGGGATTTCTGGGCTCGTCAGGGTTTTGGGGACCCCCAAGGGGAGGGGCAGTTTTGGGCATTTCTGGGCTCCTCAGGGCTTTGGGGACCCCCAAGAGGAGGGGCAGTTTTGGGCTCCTCAGGGTTTTGGGGAGTCCCAGGACTTTGAGGAGGGGGAGTTCTGGGGTTTTCTGGGCTCAGGGTTTTGGGGAGCCCCAAGGGGAGGGGCAGTTTTGGGGATTTCTGGGTTCCTCAAGGGTTTTGGGGAGCCCCAAGGGGAGAGGGACTTTGGGGGAGTTTAGGGCTCCTCAGGGGGCTTTGGGGAAGTTTTGGGGCCCCCCAAGAGGAGGGCCAGTTCTGGGGATTTTTGGGCTCCTCAGGGTTTTGGGGACCCCCAAGGGGAGGGGCAGTTTTGGGGATTTCTGGGTTCCTCAGGGTTTTGGGGACCCCCAAGAGGAGGGGCAGTTTTGGGCTCCTCAGGGTTTTGGGGACCCCCAAGGGGAGAGGGACTTTGGGGGAGTTTAGGGCTCCTCAGGGGGCTTTGGGGGGGTTTTGGGGCCCCCCAAGAGGAGGGCCAGTTCTGGGGATTTCTGCCCTCCTCAAGACTTCGCCATCAGCGCAAACCAAGGACGCCGCTCCCAACGACCTTTGCGGGGTGGGGGGGACGGACGACAAATCTCCCCTCCTGGGTGCTATTTCGGGGGGGAAGGGAACCCCTCTATTATTTCGGGACACCCCAAAACCGCTTTCCCCCCCCCCCTTCCTCAGAGACCCACAGGACGGTGCTGAACCAGATCCTGCGCCAGTCCACCACCCACCTGGCCGACGGCCCCTTCGCCGTGCTCGTCGACTACATCCGCGTGCTGGACTTCGACGTCAAGCGCAAGTGCGTGGGCCGCCGTTTGGGACGGGGGGTTTTTTGGGGTGCTCTCAGGGGGTCCCGCAGCCGCTGACCCCGTTTTTCTCCCTCCCCCCAGGTACTTCAGGCAGGAGCTGGAGCGCCTGGACGAGGGGCTGCGCAAGGAGGACATGGCCGTGCACGTCCGGCGCGACCACGTCTTCGAGGATTCGTACCGGGAGCTGCACCGCAAGTCCCCCGAGGAGATGAAGAATCGCCTGTGAGACCCCTGGGGGGCACCCCAAAAGAGCCCAAAATACCCTCACAGGGCAGGCCAAAATACAGCCAGGGATGTCCCAGATCTCCAGGGATGCCCAAAGCATCCCCAAAATAACCCTGGGATACCCAAAATAGCTCATAGGGCAGCCCAAAATACAGCCAGGGATGTCCCAAATCTCCAGGGATGCCCAAAACATCCCCAAAATAACCCTGGGATACCCAAAATACCCCCCAGGATACTCCAAACATTCCCCAAGACACCCAGAGCCCCCAGGGACACCCCAAACCTCCAGGGATGCCCAAAACATCCTCACAGGGCACCCCAAAATACAGCCAGGGATATCCCAAATCTCCAGGGATGCCCAAAGCATCCTCACAGGGCACCCCAAAATACACCCAGGGACATCCCAAACCCCTCCAGGGATGCCCAAAACATCCCCAAAATACCCCTGGGATACCCAAAATACCCCCCAGGATACTCCAAACATTCCCCAAGACACCCAGAACCCCCAGGGACACCCCAAAATACCCCTGGGATACCCAAAACATCCTCACAGGGCACCCCAAAATACAGCCAGGGATGTCCCAAATCTCCAGGGATGCCTAAAGCATCCCCAAAATAACCCTGGGATACCTAAAACATCCCCATAGGGCACCCCAAAATTCGGCCAGGGATGTCCCAAATCTCCAGGGATGCCCAAAGCATCCCCAAAATACCCCTGGGACACCCAAAATACCTCATAGGGCACCCCAAAATACAGCCAGGGATGTCCCAAATCTCCAGGGATGCCCAAAACATCCCCAAAATACCCCTGGGATACCCAAAATAGCTCATAGGGCACCCCAAAATACAGCCAGGGATGTCCCAAATCTCCAGGGATGCCCAAAACATCCCCAAAATACCCCTGGGATACCCAAAACATCCCCACAGGGCACCCCAAAATACACCCAGGGACATCCCAGACCTCCAGGGATGCCCAAAACATCCCCAAAATACCCCCGGGATACCCAAAATACCTCATAGGGCACCCCAAAATACAGCCAGGGATATCCCAAATCTCCAGGGATGCCCAAAACATCCCCAAAATACCCCTGGGATACCCAAAATACCTCATAGGGCACCCCAAAATACAGCCAGGGATGTCCCAAATCTCCAGGGATGCCCAAAACATCCCCAAAATACCCCTGGGATACCCAAAATACCTCATAGGGCAGCCCAAAATACAGCCAGGGATGTCCCAGACCTCCAGGGATGCCCAAAACATCCCCAAAATACCCCTGGGATACCCAAAACATCCCCACAGGGCACCCCAAACCTCCAGGGATGCCCAAAACATCCTCACAGGGCACCCCAAAATACAGTGAAGGACATCCCAAATCTCCAGGGATGCCCAAAGCATCCCCAAAATAACCCTGGGATACCCAAAATAGCTCATAGGGCAGCCCAAAATACAGCCAGGGATGTCCCAAATCTCCAGGGATGCCCAAAGCATCCCCAAAATACCCCTGGGACACCCAAAATACCCTCGTAGGGCAGCCCAAAATACAGCCAGGGATGTCCCAAATCTCCAGGGATGCCCAAAACATCCCCAAAATACCCCTGGGATACCCAAAATACCTCATAGGGCACCCCAAAATACAGCCAGGGACATCCCAAATCTCCAGGGATGCCCAAAACATCCTCACAGGGCAGCCCAAAATACACCCAGGGACACCCAAAATACCCCCCAGGATACTCCAAACATTCCCCAAGACACCCAGAACCCCCAGGGACACCCCAAAATACCCCTGGGATACCCAAAACATCCCCAAAATACCCCTGGGATACCTAAAATATCCCCACAGGGCACCCCAAACCTCCAGGGACGTCCCAGAACATCCCCACAGGGCACCCCAAAATACACCCAGGGATGTCCCAGACCTCCAGGGATGCCCAAAACATCCCCAAAATACCCCTGGGATACCCAAAATACCTCATAGGGCACCCCAAAATACACCCAGGGACATCCCAAAATATCCCCCAGGATACTCCAAACATTCCCCAAGACACCCAGAACCCCCAGGGACACCCCAAAATACCCCTGGGATACCCAAAATACCCTCATAGGGCAGCCCAAAATACAGCCAGGGATATCCCAAACCCCTCCAGGGATGCCCAAAACATCCCCAAAATACCCCTGGGATACCCAAAATACCTCATAGGGCAGCCCAAAATACAGCCAGGGATATCCCAAATCTCCAGGGATGCCCAAAACATCCCCAAAATAACCCTGGGATACCCAAAATACCCCCCAGGATACTCCAAACATTCCCCAAGACACCCAGAACCCCCAGGGACACCCCAAAATACCCCTGGGATACCCAAAACATCCTCACAGGGCACCCCAAACCTCCAGGGATGCCCAAAACATCCCCAGAATACCCCTGGGACACCCAAAACCTCCAGGGACTCCCCAGAACAGCCCTGGGACACCCTAAAACACCTCTCCAGCCTCCCCATATCCCCCCAAACCCCCCAATTCCCTCCCCAAACCTCCACAGAACAGCCCCTGATCTTGCCCAAGCCCCCCAAACTCCCCTCCAGCCCCCACAAACCCCCCTAAACCCCCATAACCCCCCCCAAAACACCCCTCCAGCCCCACAACCACCCCCTAAACCCCCCAAATCCCCCTCAAACCTCCCCAAAACACCCCTCCAGCCCCACAACCACTCCCTAAACCCCCATAACCCCCCCAAACCTCCCCAAAACACCCCTCCAGCCCCACAACCACCCCCAAACACCCCTCCAACCCCACAACCACCCCGTAAACCCCTACAACCTCCCCAAAACACCCCTCCATGCCCACAAACCCCCCCTAAAACACCCCTCCAACCCCACACCCCCCCCAAAACCCCCCAAAACACCCCTCCAACCCCCCAAACCCCCCCAAAACACCCCTCCAACCCCCCCCAAAACACCCCTCCAACCCCCCCCAAAACACCCCTCCAACCCCCCCAAACCCCCCCAAAACACCCCTCCAACCCCACCCCCCCCAAAACCCCCCTAAAACACCCCTCTAACCCCACGACCACCCCGTAAACCCCTACAACCCCCCCCAAAGCACCCCTCCAACCCCACACCCCCCCCAAAACCCCCCTAAAACACCCCTCCATCCCCACAAACCCCCCCTAAAACCCCCAAATCCCCCCCAAACCTCCCCAAAACACCCCTCCAACCCCACAACCACCCCGTAAACCCCCCCCAAACACCCCTCCAACCCCCCAAACGCCCCCAAAACACCCCTGAAACCCCCCAAACCACCCCAAAACACCCCTCCAACCCCCCCAAACCCCCCCAAAACACCCCTCCAACCCCCCCAAAACACCCCTCCAACCCCCCAAGCCCCCCCAAAACACCCCTCCAACCCCACAACCACCCTTGAAACCCCCCCAAATCCCCCCAAAACACCCCTCCAACCCCCCTAAAACACCCCTCCAACCCCTCCAACCCCCCTAAAACACCCCTCCAACCCCCCCAAAACACCCCTCCAACCCCACAACCACCCTTGAAACCCCCCCAAATCCCCCCCAAACCCCCCCAAAACACCCCTCCAACCCCACCCCCCCCAAAACCCCCTAAAACACCCCTCAAACCCCACGACCACCCCGTAAACCCCTACAACCCCCCCCAAAACACCCCTCCAACCCCACACCCCCCCCAAAACACCCCTCCAACCCCCCAAACTCCCCCAAAACACCCCTGAAACCCCCCAAACCCCCCCAAACACCCCTCCAACCCCCACAACCACCCCCCAAAACACCCCCAAAACACCCCTCCAACCCCCCCAAAACACCCCTCCAACCCCCCAAACCCCCCCAAAACCCCCCTCCAACCCCCCTAAAACGCCCCTCCAACCCCACAACCCCCCCCAAAACACCCCTCCAACCCCACGACCACCCCGTAAACCCCCCAAATCCCCCCCAAAACACCCCTCCAACCCCACAACCACCCCGTAAACCCCCCCCAAACACCCCTCCAACCCCCCAAAACACCCCTCCAACCCCACGACCACCCCGTAAACCCCTACAACCCCCCCAAAACACCCCTCCAACCCCCCCAAAACACCCCTCCAACCCCCCTAAAACACCCCAAAACACCCCTCCAACCCCCACAACCACCCCCCAAAACACCCCCAAAACACCCCTCCAACCCCACAACCCCCACCCCCCCCACCCCCAAACCCCCCCCCCCCCCTAAAACACCCGGCCCGGCTGGCCCGCCCAGCCCCGCGCCCACGGCCGGCCGTGCCCCGCAGGTACATCGTGTTCGAGGGCGAGGAGGGGCAGGACGCGGGCGGGCTGCTGCGCGAGTGGTACATGATCATCTCCCGCGAGATGTTCAACCCCATGTACGCCCTGTTCCGCACCTCGCCCGGCGACCGCGTCACCTACACCATCAACCCCTCGTCGCACTGCAACCCCAACCACCTGAGCTACTTCAAGTTCGTGGGCAGGATCGTGGCCAAGGCCGTGTACGACAACCGCCTGCTGGAGTGCTACTTCACGCGCTCCTTCTACAAACACATCCTGGGCAAGTCCGTGCGGTAAGGGGGCCACCGGGGAGGGGCTCAGAGGGGCTCAGAGGGGTGTGGGGTTGAGTTTGTGGGGTGCTGGATGTGGTTATGGGGTGCTGGGTCCCCTCAGAGGGGTGTGGGGTGCTGCAGCGCTGCTTCACGCGCTCCTTCTACAAACACATCCTGGGCAAGTCCGTGCGGTAAGGGGGCCACCGGGGAGGGGCTCAGAGGGGCTCAGAGGGGTGTGGGGTTGAGTTTGTGGGGTGCTGGATGTGGTTATGGGGTGCTGGGTCCCCTCAGAGGGGTGTGGGGTGCTGCAGTGCTGCTTCACGCGCTCCTTCTACAAACACATCCTGGGCAAGTCCGTGCGGTAAGGGGGCCACCGGGGAGGGGCTCAGAGGGGCTCAGAGGGGTGTGGGGTTGAGTTTGTGGGGTGCTGGAGGCGGTTGTGGGGTGCTGGAGCTGGTTATGGGGTGCTGGATCCTCTTAGAGCGGTGTGGGATTGTGTTTGTGGGGTGCTGGAGCCTCTTCCGAGGGGTGCTGGAGCTCCTTCAGGAGGGTTGGAGTCACTTATGGGGTGCTGGATACCCTTACAGGGGTGTGGGGCTGAATTTGTGGGGTGCTGGAGCCCCTTGAAGAGGTTTGGAATCACTTATGGGGTGCTGGATACCCTCAGAGGGGTGTGGGATTGTGTTTGTGGGGTGCTGGAGCCTCTTCCGAGGGGTGCTGGAGCTCCTTCAGGAGGTTTGGAGTCACTTATGGGGTGCTGGAGCCATTTATGGGGTGCTAGAGCCCCTTCAGGAGGTTTGGAGTCACTTATGGGGTGCTGGAGCCATTTATGGGGTGCTAGAGCCCCTTCAGGAGGTTTGGAGCCATTTATGGGGGTGCTGGAGCCATTTATGGGGTGCTGGAGCCCCTTCAGGAGGTTTGGAGCCGGTTATGGGGTGCTGGAGGCAGTTATGGGGTGCTGGGTCCCCTCCGAGGGGTGTGGGGTGCTGCAGCGCTGCTTCACGCGCTCCTTCTACAAACACATCCTGGGCAAGTCTGTGCGGTAAGGGGGCCACCGGGGAGGGGTTCAGAGGGGTGTGGGGTTGAGTTTGTGGGGTGCTGGAGGCGGTTATGGGGTGCTGGAGCCATTTATAGGGTGCTGGATACCCTCAGAGGGGTGTGGGATTGTGTTTGTGGGGTGCTGGAGCCTCTTCCGAGGGGTGCTGGAGCTCCTTCAGGAGGTTTGGAGTCACTTATGGGGTGCTGGAGCCATTTATGGGGTGCTAGAGCCCCTTCAGGAGGTTTGGAGCCATTTATGGGGTGCTGGAGCCATTTATGGGGTGCTGGAGCCCCTTCAGGAGGTTTGGAGCCATTTATGGGGTGCTGGAGCCATTTATGGGGTGCTGGAGGCGGTTATGGGGTGCTGGGTCCCCTCAGAGGGGTGTGGGGTGCTGCAGCGCTGCTTCACGCGCTCCTTCTACAAACACATCCTGGGCAAGTCCGTGCGGTAAGGGGGCCACCGGGGAGGGGCTCAGAGGGGTGTGGGGCTGAGTTTGTGGGGCGCTGGAGGCGGTTATGGGGTGCTGGAGCCTCTTCCGAGGGCAGATGGAGCCCCTTGAAGAGGTTGGGAGTCACTTATAGGGTGCTGGAGTCATTTATGGGGTGCTGGACCTCCTTAGAGGGGTGTGGGGCTGAGTTTGTGGGGTGCTGGAGCCGGTTATGGGGTGCTGAAGCCTTTTCCGAGGGGTGCTGGAGCCCCTTCAGGAGGTTTGGAGCCATTTATGGGGTGCTGGAGCCCCTTCAGGAGGATTGGAGTCACTTATGGGGTGCTGGAGCTGGTTATGGGGTGCTGGACCTCCTTAGAGGGGTGTGGGGCTGAGTTTGTGGGGTGCTGGAGCCTCTTCCGAGGGGTGCTGGAGCCCCTTCAGGAGGTTTGGAGCCATTTATGGGGTGCTGGATACGCTTACAGGGGTGTGGGGCTGAGTTTGTGGGGTGCTGGAGCCGGTTATGGGGTGCTGGAGCCATTTATAGGGTGCTGGATACCCTCAGAGGGGTGTGGGATTGTGTTTGTGGGGTGCTGGAGCCTCTTCCGAGGGGTGCTGGAGCTCCTTCAGGAGGTTTGGAGTCACTTATGGGGTGCTGGAGCCATTTATGGGGTGCTAGAGCCCCTTCAGGAGGTTTGGAGCCATTTATGGGGGTGCTGGAGCCATTTATGGGGTGCTGGAGCCCCTTCAGGAGGTTTGGAGCCGGTTATGGGGTGCTGGAGGCGGTTATGGGGTGCTGGAGCCCCTCAGAGGGGTGTGGGGTGCTGCAGTGCTGCTTCACGCGCTCCTTCTACAAACACATCCTGGGCAAGTCCGTGCGGTAAGGGGGCCACCGGGGAGGGGCTCAGAGGGGCTCAGAGGGGTGTGGGGTTGAGTTTGTGGGGTGCTGGAGGCGGTTGTGGGGTGCTGGAGCTGGTTATGGGGTGCTGGATCCTCTTAGAGCGGTGTGGGATTGTGTTTGTGGGGTGCTGGAGCCTCTTCCGAAGGGTGCTGGAGCCCCTTCAGGAGGGTTGGAGTCACTTATGGGGTGCTGGATACCCTTACAGGGGTGTGGGGCTGAATTTGTGGGGTGCTGGAGCCCCTTGAAGAGGTTTGGAATCACTTATGGGGTGCTGGATACCCTCAGAGGGGTGTGGGATTGTGTTTGTGGGGTGCTGGAGCCTCTTCCGAGGGGTGCTGGAGCTCCTTCAGGAGGTTTGGAGTCACTTATGGGGTGCTGGAGCCATTTATGGGGTGCTAGAGCCCCTTCAGGAGGTTTGGAGCCATTTATGGGGGTGCTGGAGCCATTTATGGGGTGCTGGAGCCCCTTCAGGAGGTTTGGAGCCGGTTATGGGGTGCTGGAGGCGGTTATGGGGTGCTGGAGCCCCTCAGAGGGGTGTGGGGTGCTGCAGTGCTGCTTCACGCGCTCCTTCTACAAACACATCCTGGGCAAGTCCGTGCGGTAAGGGGGCCACCGGGGAGGGGCTCAGAGGGGCTCAGAGGGGTGTGGGGTTGAGTTTGTGGGGTGCTGGAGGTGGTTATGGGGTGCTGGAGCCTCTTCCGAGGGGTGCTGGAGCCCCTTCAGGAGGTTTGGAGTCACTTATGGGGTGCTGGATACGCTTACAGGGGTGTGGGGCTCAATTTATGGGGTGCTGGAGCCATTTATGGGGTGCTGGAGCCTTTTCCGAGGGGTGCTGGAGCCCCTTCAGGAGGTTTGGAGCCGGTTATGGGGTGCTGCAGGCGGTTATGGGGTGCTGGGTCCCCTCAGAGGGGTGTGGGGTGCTGCAGTGCTGCTTCACGCGCTCCTTCTACAAACACATCCTGGGCAAGTCCGTGCGGTAAGGGGGCCACCGGGGAGCGTTTGGGGGGCTGGATCCGCTTAGAGGGGTGTGGGGCTGAGTTTGTGGGGTGCTGGAGGTGGTTATGGGGTGCTGAAGCCATTTATAGGGTGCTGGATACCCTCAGAGGGGTGTGGGATTGTGTTTGTGGGGTGCTGGAGCCTCTTCCGAGGGGTGCTGGAGCTCCTTCAGGAGGTTTGGAGTCACTTATGGGGTGCTGGAGCCATTTATGGGGTGCTAGAGCCCCTTCAGGAGGTTTGGAGCCATTTATGGGGTGCTGGAGCCATTTATGGGGTGCTGGAGCCCCTTCAGGAGGTTTGGAGCCATTTATGGGGTGCTGGAGCCATTTATGGGGTGCAGGAGGCGGTTATGGGGTGCTGGGTCCCCTCCGAGGGGTGTGGGGTGCTGCAGCGCTGCTTCACGCGCTCCTTCTACAAACACATCCTGGGCAAGTCCGTGCGGTAAGGGGGCCACCGGGGAGGGGCTCAGAGGGGTGTGGGGCTGAGTTTGTGGGGCGCTGGAGGCGGTTATGGGGTGCTGGAGCCTCTTCCGAGGGCAGATGGAGCCCCTTGAAGAGGTTGGGAGTCACTTATAGGGTGCTGGAGTCATTTATGGGGTGCTGGACCTCCTTAGAGGGGTGTGGGGCTGAGTTTGTGGGGTGCTGGAGCCGGTTATGGGGTGCTGAAGCCTTTTCCGAGGGGTGCTGGAGCCCCTTCAGGAGGTTTGGAGCCATTTATGGGGTGCTGGAGCCCCTTCAGGAGGATTGGAGTCACTTATGGGGTGCTGGAGCTGGTTATGGGGTGCTGGACCTCCTTAGAGGGGTGTGGGGCTGAGTTTGTGGGGTGCTGGAGCCTCTTCCGAGGGGTGCTGGAGCCCCTTCAGGAGGTTTGGAGCCATTTATGGGGTGCTGGATACGCTTACAGGGGTGTGGGGCTGAGTTTGTGGGGTGCTGGAGCCGGTTATGGGGTGCTGGAGCCATTTATAGGGTGCTGGATACCCTCAGAGGGGTGTGGGATTGTGTTTGTGGGGTGCTGGAGCCTCTTCCGAGGGGTGCTGGAGCTGCTTCAGGAGGTTTGGAGCCATTTATGGGGTGCTGGAGCCATTTATGGGGTGCTGGAGCCCCTTCAGGAGGTTTGGAGCCATTTATGGGGTGCTGGAGCCATTTATGGGGTGCTGGAGCCTTTTCCGAGGGGTGCTGGAGCCCCTTCAGGAGGTTTGGAGTCACTTATGGGGTGCTGGAGCCATTTATGGGGTGCTAGAGCCCCTTCAGGAGGTTTGGAGCCATTTATGGGGTGCTGGAGCCATTTATGGGGTGCAGGGGGCGGTTATGGGGTGCTGGGTCCCCTCCGAGGGGTGTGGGGTGCTGCAGTGCTGCTTCACGCGCTCCTTCTCCAAACACATCCTGGGCAAGTCTGTGCAGTAAGGGGGCCACCGGGGAGGGTCCGGGGGGCTGGAGCTCCCTGGCAGGGTCTGACCCCGTTTTTGGTGCTCCCCAGGTGGTCTCACCCCGTTTTTGGTGCTTCCCGGGGGATCTCACCCCGTTTTTGGGGCTCCCGGGGGATCTCACCCCATTTTTGGGGCTCCCAGGGTGGTCTCACCCCGTTTTTGGTGCTCCCTGGTGGGGTCTGACCCCATTTTTGGTGCTCCCTGGTGGGATCTCACCCCATTTTTGGTGCTCCCCAGGTGGTCTGACCCCATTTTTGGTGCTCCCCGGGGGATCTCACCCCGTTTTTGGTGCTCCCCGGGTGGTCTGACCCCATTTTTGGTGCTCCCAGGGTGGTCTGACCCCATTTTTGGTGCTCCCCGGGGGATCTCACCCCATTTTTGGTGCTCCCCAGGTGGTCTCACCCCATTTTTGGTGCTCCCCGGGGGGATCTCACCCCGTTTTTGGGGCTCCCCGGGGGGATCTCACCCCATTTTTGGGGCTCCCCGGGGGATCTCACCCCGTTTTTGGGGCGCTGCCCCTGCTGCCCCCCAGGTACACGGACATGGAGAGCGAGGACTATCACTTCTACCAGGGCCTCGTGTACCTGCTGGAGAACGACGTCTCCACGCTGGGCTACGACCTCACCTTCAGCACCGAGGTGGGGACCCCCCCTGAACCCCCCCAAGGGCACGGGGACCCCCCAAAAACCAACACCGGGGGCCCCCCATTGCTGCCCAGGAGGGTCCCAGGTCCCAGGGAGGGGCCCCTCCCCTCCTGGGGTGTCCCCCTGGTTTGGGGGTGTCCCTTCTGTCCATGGGGTGTCCCCCTGGTTTGGGGGTGTCCCCTCTGTCCATGGGGTGTCCCCCTGGTTTGGGGGTGTCCCCTCTGTCCCTGGAGTGTCCCCTCACTGCTCACACCCCAGGGGTGACACCCTCGTGTCCTGGGGACCTGTTCTGTGACCCGGTGACACCCCAGGATCAGGAATTCGGGGTGTTTGAGGTTCAGGGACATCCCCCCACACCCTACTGACCCCCTGTGCCCCCCCAGGATCAGGAATTCGGGGTGTTTGAGGTTCAGGGACATCCCCCCATGCCCTGCTGACCCCCTGTGCCCCCCCCAGGTGCAGGAATTTGGGGTGTTTGAGGTTCAGGGATGTCCCCTTTGTGTCCCCCCAAGGATCAGGGATTCGGGGTGTTTGAGGTTCAGGGAGGTCCCCCCATGCCCTGCTGACCCCCTGTGCCCCCCCAGGTGCAGGAATTCGGGGTGTCTGAGGTTCAGGGACATCCCCCCACGCCCTGCTGACCCCCTGTGCCCCCCAGGATCAGGAATTCGGGGTGTTTGAGGTTCAGGGAGGTCCCTCCATGCCCTGCTGACCCCCTGTGCCCCCCCAGGATCAGGAATTCGGGGGTTTTTGAGGTTCAGGAACATCCCCCCACGCCCTGCTGACCCCCTGTGCCCCCCCAGGATCAGGAATTTGGGGTGTTTGAGGTTCAGGGACATCCCCCCACGCCCTGCTGACCCCCTGTGCCCCCCCCAGGTGCAGGAATTCGGGGTGTTTAAAGTTCAGGGATGACCCCCTGTTCCCCCCAGGTGCAGGAATTTGGGGTGTTTGAGGTTCAGGAACATCCCCCCACGCCCTGCTGACCCCCTGTGCCCCCCAGGATCAGGAATTCGGGGTGTTTGAGGTTCAGGGAGGTCCCCCCACGCCCTGCTGACCCCCTGTGCCCCCCCAGGATCAGGAATTCGGGGTGTTTGAGGTTCAGGGACATCCCCCCACGCCCTGCTGACCCCCTGTGCCCCCCCAGGATCAGGAATTTGGGGTGTTTGAGGTTCAGGGACATCCCCCCACGCCCTGCTGACCCCCTGTGCCCCCCCAGGTGCAGGAATTCGGGGTGTGCGAGGTGCGGGACCTGAAGCCCAACGGGGCCAACGTGCTGGTGACGGAGGAGAACAAGAAGGAGTACGTGCACCTCGTGTGCCAGATGCGCATGACCGGTGAGCGCCGGGGCCGGGGGGGGGGCTCGGGAGGGGCTCGGGGGGGGCTCCCAGGACCTTCCTGACCCCCCCCAAATCCCGCAGGCGCCATCCGGAAGCAGCTGGCGGCGTTCCTGGAAGGCTTCTACGAGATCATCCCCAAGCGCCTCATCTCCATCTTCACGGAGCAGGAGCTGGAGCTGCTCATCTCGGGGCTGCCCACCATCGACATCGACGACCTCAAGGCCAACACCGAGTACCACAAGTACCAGGGCAACTCCATCCAGGTGGGGCGGGGTCCTGGGGGGTCCTGGGGGGTCCTGGGGGGGCGTTCCAGGGGGTTCTGGGGGCATTCCGGGGGGTTCCAGGGGGTTCTGGGGGCATTCCGGAGGATTCCAGGGGGTTCTGGGGGCATTCCGGGGGGTTCTGGGGGCGTTCCAGGGGGTCCTGGGGGGTCCTGGGGGGGCGTTCCAGGGGGTTCTGGGGGGATTCCGGGGGGTTCTGGGGGCGTTCCAGGGGGTTCCAGGGGAATTCTGGGGGGCATTCCAGGGGATCCTGGGGGCATTCCTGGGGGTCCCAAGGGTGTTCCAGGGGGATCCTGGGGGCATTCCTGGGGGTCCCAAGGGTGTTCCAGGGGGATTCTGGGGGCATTCCGGGGGGTTCTGGGGGCATTCTAGGGGGTTCCAGGGGGGATTCCAGGGGGATTCTGGGGGCATTCCAGGGGGATTCTGGGGGCATTCCGGGGGGTTCTGGGGGATTCCAGGGGGATCCAGGGGGGATTCCAGGGGGTCCTGGGGGGCGTTCCTGGGGGTCCCAAGGGTGTTTCAGGGGATTCCGGGGTCATTCCAGGGGGATTCTGGGGGCATTCCAGGGGGATTCTGGGGGCATTCCAGGGGGATTACAGCAATTCCAGGGGCATTCCAGGGGATTCCGGGGGATCCTGAGGGCATTCCAGGGGGATTCCAGGGGATTCTGGGGGCATTCCAGGGGGTCCTGGGGGGCATTCCGGGGGGTTCTGGGGGCATTCTAGGGGGTTCCAGGGGGCATTCCAGGGGGATTCTGGGGGCCTTCCGGGGGGTTCTGGGGGATTCCAGGGGGATCCAGGGGGGATTCCAGGGGGTCCTGGGGGGCGTTCCAGGGGGGATTCTGGGGGCATTCCGGGGGGATTCCAGGGGGTTCCAGGGCGATTCTGGGGACATTCCGGGGGGTTCTGGGGGCATTCCAGGGGATCCTGGGGGCATTCCTGAGGGTCCCAAGGGTGTTCCAGGGGCATTCCAGGGGGATTCTGGGGGCATTCCAGGGGGTTCCAGGGGGTTCTGGGGGCATTCCAGGGGGTCCTGGGGGCATTCCTGGGGGTCCCAAGGGTGTTTCAGGGGATTCCGGGGTCATTCCAGGGGGATTCTGGGGGCATTCCAGGGGGATTACAGCAATTCCAGGGGATTCTGGGGGCATTCCAGGGGATTCCAGGGGATCCTGGGGGCATTTCTGGGGATCTCAAGAGTGTTCCAGGGGATTCTGGGGGCATTCCAGGGGATTCAAGGGGATCCTGGGGGCATTCCAGGAGGATTCTGGGGGATTCCAGGGAATTCCCAGGGATCTTGGCGGCATTCCAGGGGGATTACAGCAATTCCAGGGGCATTCCAGGGGATCCCAAGGGTGTTCTGGGGGATTCTGGGGGATTCCAAGGGATCCCAGGGGTGTTCTGGGGGATTCCAGGGCATCCCAAGGGTGTTCCAGGGGATTCTGGGGGCATTCCAGGGGCATTCCAGGGGATTCTGGGGGCATTCCAGGGGGATTACAGTGATTCCAGGGGCATTCCAGGGGATCCCAAGGGTGTTTTGGGGGATTCCAGGGGATTCTGTGGGTGTTCCAGGGCATCTCAAGGGTGTTCTGGGGGATCCCGAGGGGATTCCAGGGGATTCCGTGGGTGTTCCAGGGATCCCGGGGGGAGTCTGGGGGATTCTGTGGGTGTTCCAGGGCATCCCAAGGGTGTTCTGGGGATCCCGAGGGGATTCCAGGGGATTCTGTGGGTGTTGCAGGGGATACCATGGGTGTTCTGGGGGATCCCGAGGGGATTCCAGGGGATTCCATGGGTGTTCCAGGGGATCCCGGGGGTGTTCCAGGGATCCCGGGGGGAGTCTAGGGGATCCTGTGGGTGTTCTGGGGGGATTCTGTGGGTGTTCCAGGGCATCCCAAGGGTGTTCTGGGGATCCCGAGGGGATTCCAGGGGATTCCGTGGGTGTTCCAGGGGTTTCCGGGGACATTCCAGGGCATCTCAGGGGTATTCCAGGGGATCCCGGGGGTGTTCCAGGTGACCTCGGGGGTGTTCTGGGGGGATCCCGGGGGCTGACCCGTCCCTCCCACCCCAGATCCAGTGGTTCTGGCGCGCCCTGCGCTCCTTCGACCAGGCCGACCGCGCCAAGTTCCTGCAGTTCGTGACGGGCACGTCCAAGGTGCCCCTGCAGGGATTCGCCGCCCTCGAGGGCATGAACGGCATCCAGAAATTCCAGATCCACCGCGACGACCGGTCCACGGACCGGCTGCCCTCGGCACACACCTGGTGAGGGGACACGGGGGGGGGACACAGGAGGGACATGGGGGGGACATGGGGGGACACGGGGACATGGGGGGACATGGGGGGGACATGGGGGGACACAGGAGGGACATGGGGGGGACACAGGGACGTGGGGGGGGACACAGGAGAGACAGGAGGGACATGGGGGGGACACAGGGACGGGCGGGGACATGGGGACATGGGGGGTACACGGGGACATGGGGGGACACAGGAGGGACAGAGGAGGGACATGGGGGGGACACAGAGACGTGGAGGGGACACGGGAACATGGAGGGGACAGGGGGACATGGAGGGGACACAGGAGAGACAGAGGAGGGACATGGGGGGACACAGGGACATGGGGGGACACAGGGACATGAGGGGGACACAGGGACATGGGGGGACACAGGGACATGAGGGGGACACTGACCACCTGCCCCTGGCACACTCCTGGTGAGGGGACCCAGGAGGGACACCAGGACAGGGGGAGAGGGGGGGACACGGGAGAGACAGAGGAGGGACATGGGGACATGGAAACATGGGGGGGGACACGGGGACATGGAGGGGACACAGGAGAGACAGAGGAGGGACATGGGGGGGACACAGGGACATGGGGGGGACATGGGGGGACACCGACCACCTGCCCCTGGCACACTCCTGGTGAGGGGACATGGGGACGTGGAGGGACACAAGGACGGGGTGGGGGGGGGGGGAGAGACCCAGGGGACATCAGGGGACACTCGGCCTCCGCCTGGCACAGGGGGACGGGAAGGGGTTGGGAGGGGACAGCAGGAGGTGGCACCGGGAGGACGCGGAGATGGGAACGGGGGGGGGGGGGGACGCAGGGGTGAGGTGGGGCCGAGTCACCGGGGACAGGTGAGGAGGACACGGGGACACGGAGCGGCGCTCGGGGGGTGGCACGGGGATGAGACACGGGAACGGGAGAGGGACACGGGCAGGACCGGGGGGGACACGGCCACGGGGGCGGGCGAGGGTGGGCACGGTGGGCAGGGGGGGCCGGTGCCACGCGAGTGACGCGGGTGCGTCCCCAGCTTCAACCAGCTGGACCTGCCGGCCTACGAGAGCTACGAGAAGCTGCGGCACATGCTGCTGCTGGCCATCCAGGAGTGCTCCGAGGGCTTCGGGCTGGCCTAGGGGGGCCGCCCCGACCCCCCCGCAGGGGCTCTATAAATATATATATATTTTTTGGTTCCGTTGGCTTTTTTTGGTTTGTTTTGTTTTTTTCGGGGTTGTTTTTTTTTTCTTCTCCGGTCCCGGTTTGGGGGGGTGTTTTTGCTCTGTTGGAGGGTGGGGGTTCCCTCCTCCCCCCTCACCCCCTCCCCCCGTGTTGGGGGCTGGGGGGGGCGGGGATGGTGAAAGGGGGGAGCCCCTGAAATTATAAATAAGAAGTTCAGCCCCTCCCCCACCCCAAAACTGAGAGAAAAAGTTAAAAAAAAAAAAAAAAGGAATAAAAAAAGTGCACTCTTGGTAAGGGCAGTCCCGGTCGTTCTTGGGGGGGAGGGGTGGGGCTGGCCGCCATCTTGGGTGTGGCGGGGTGGCATCTTCGCGCGCGTCCGCCATGTTGGGTGTGGCGATGCAAGCGCGTTGTGCCGGTGTCCGCCATCTTGAGCGTGGCCGTGCCGCTGTCGCGGCCATGTCGGGTGTGGCAGGGCGGCCACTGGCGGGCGCCATCTTGGACGTGGCACGGCGGGGGGAGGTCACCAGATGATGGCCGCCATCTTGGGTGTGGCATTGGCGCGCGAGTCTCCATCCTGAGTGTGGCGGTTGGTCGCCTTGGTCGCCATGTTGGGTGTGGCGACGGAGGGACGCTGCCGCCACGGTGCGATGACTTCAGTGCGCCGGAAGTGACGTCACTAGGAGGCGCCAGGGATCCGCGGCGGCGTGGGGGAGCCGCAGTCATGACCCGGTCCCGTGAGTTCGGGGAGGCACCGGGAGGGCTCGGGGGCTTTAGGGGACCCCCGGACTCACCCCGCCCCTCCCCGCAGGACGGCAGGTGGAGGCGTCCCGGAAGAAGCGCGTCCAGGTGAGCCCCAACCCGGCCCGGGGGCGGCGGGGACCGGCCGGGTTTGGGGGTGCAGCCCTTCCCCCGTGTGTGACACCCCCTCGTGTGTGACCCCCCCCGCCCCGGTGACACCCCCGCCCCCGTGTGACACCCCCCTCGTGTGTTCCCCCCAAACCCCTGTGATCCCCCCGTGTGTGACCCCCCCCGCCCCCGTGTGTGACACCCCTTCATGTGTGACACCCCCCCTCCCCCGTGTGTGACACCCCCCCATGTGTGACACCCCCCTCATGTGTTCCCCCCAAACCCCTGCGATCCCCCCGTGTGTGACCCCCCCCCGCCCCCATGTGTGACACCCCCTCTGTGTCCCCCCAAACCCCTGTGACCCCCCCACGTGTGACCCCCCCGCGCTGTCCCCAGGCCCGGCGCACGCGCGGCGGGGTCAGGAAGGACCCGGGGGTGCCGCAGCTCGGCCGCTTCGCCGCCTACGTGCAGCAACAGAGCAAGAGCCGGCAGGGACGGGTGAAGAACGCGGGGGGGGCGTTTTGGGGTGTGACCCCGGGGGGGCATTTTGGGGTGTGACACCCCAGGGGGGCGTTTTGGGGGTGTCCCCCAGGTATGACCCCAGGGGGGCATTTTGGGGCTGTCCCCCGGGTGTGACCCCGTGGGGGCATTTTGGGGGTGTCCCCCAGGTATGACCCCGGGGGGGCATTTTGGGGCTGCCCCCCAGGTGTGACCCCGGGGGCGGATCTCGGGGTTTTCCCGGGGTTTTTTTGGGGGTGTCCCTGCCCAATCTGAGCCCGGGAGGATTTGTGTTGCTCCCATTGTGACCCCAGGGCAGCGCTTCGAGGTCTCCCCTCAAGGATGAACTCGGGGGGGCTGTTTGGGGTCGTCCCTGTCAGCGTGGCCCCGGGGGGGTTTGGGGTCTGACCGCTGCGTGTCCCCCAGGCGCTGCAGGAGCAGCAGCGGTCACTCCTGGCCGCGCAGCTGGCGGACGCTGTGCGGCGACAGCAGCGCTTCCAGAGCCAGGTGGGACTGGGAACACCTGGGGGGGCTCCCTGGGGCGGGTGAGGGGCTCCCCGGGGAGCGGGGGGCTTCCCAAGGAGGGGGGGTTCCCCTGAGAGCGAGGGGCTTCTCCCCCTGGGAGGGAGGGGGGCTCTCCTGCAGGACAAGGGGCTCCCCAGAGTGCAGGGTGGGGGGGTTCCTCACACAGGGGGGATTCCCCAGAGCGCGGGGGTCCCCCCAGAGAGCGGGGGTTCCCCAGGGGGGTCCCCGTGACACAGGTGCCCCCAGGAGCAGGAGGAGGAGGAGCCCCCCCAGCCCCCCCAGGACGAGGCGTCTCTGCGTCAGTTCGGGCGGGAGCTGCGCAAGGTCAGTGCCGGAGGGTTGGGGGGGGGGGATTTTTGGGGGGGGGGTCTCTGCCCCCAGCTGAACCCCGATTCTGGCAGGTGCTGACGGCGTCTGATGTGGTGCTGGAGGTGCTGGACGCCCGCGACCCCCAGGGCTGCCGCAGCCCCCGGCTCGAGGGGGCCCTGCGGCCCCAGCAGCGCCTCGTGCTCGTCCTTAACAAGATCGGTGAGGGGGGGGGGGGGGTGGGTCTGGGTGGGCGGGGGTCCCGGGTTCCCCTGGCCCCGCAGCCCTGGGGACACCCCCGTGTGTGTCCCCCCCACCCCAGACCTGGTGCCGCGGGACGTGGTGGCCGCGTGGCTGAAGCACCTGCGGGCCGAGTTCCCCACCGTGGCCTTCAAGGCGTGCACGCAGCAGCAGAGCCGGAACCTGGTGGGTGCCGGGGGCCCGGGGAGGGGGGCTGGGGGAGGGCTCCCGGTGACCCCCCCCGTGCCCCCACAGAAGCAGAGCCGGGTGCCGGCGGCCGCAGCCCCCGAGGAGGTGCTGGCGGGGGGGGCCTGCGTGGGCGCCGAGAGCCTCCTGCACATCCTGAGCAACTACGGCCGCTGCGGGGGGGCCAAGACCTCCATCACCGTGGGGGTCGTGGGTGAGGGGGGCTGGGGGAGGGTTGGGGGCTGTGAAATGGGGGGGCCAGGGTGGGGGATGGGGTTTGGGGAGCTGGGGTTGAGTGGGGGGCCAGGGTGGGGGATGGGGTTTGGGGGGGGTGGGGATTGAGTGGGGGGCTGTGAAATAAGGGGGTTGAGTGGGGGATGGGGTTTGGGGGGCTGGGGTTGAGTGGGGGGCTGTGCAATAGGGGGGCTGGGGTGGGGGATGGGGTTTGGGGGGTGGGGGTTGAGTGGGGGGCTGTGAAATAAGGGGGTTGGGTGGGGGATGGGGTTGGGGGGATGGGGGTTGAGTGGGGGGCCAGGGTGGGGGATGGGGTTTGGGGGGGTGGGGGTTGAGTGGGGGGCCAGGGTGGGGGATGGGATTTGGGGGGGATGGGGATTGAGTGGGGGGCTGTGAAATAAGGGGGTTGGGTGGGGGATGGGGTTTGGGGGGCTGAGGGTTGAGTGGGGGCCTGGGGTGGGGGATGGGGTTTGGGGGCTGGGGTTGAGTGGGGGGCTGTGAAATAGGGGGTATGATGGGTGAGTGGGGCTGGGGGGGCATTAGGGGCGGTTGGGGGGCTGGAGGGATGGGGGAGGCCCTGAAATAGGGGAACTGGGCTGAGGTGGTGGGTGAGGGGGGCTGGGGGAGGTTTGGGGGGCTGTGAATAGGGGGGTGATGGGTGAGGGGGGCTGTGGAAGGGAGGGCTGGGGGTCAAGTGGGGAGTGAGCGGGGGGCAGATTTTGGGGTCTGTCCCAACCTCTCCCCTTCCCAGGGTACCCCAACGTGGGCAAGAGCAGCCTCATCAACAGCCTCAAGCGCAGCCGCGCCTGCGGGGTGGGGGCCATGCCCGGGGTCACCAGGTGAGCCCCGCCCAGGGGTGGGGCTGGGGTCACCATGCCCGGGCTGGGGGGAGGGGGCTGGGTGGGAGGAGCCTGGGCTGACCCCGCCCAGGTGTGAGGTGGGTGTGGCACACAGACCCTGCCCAGGTGTGAGGTGGGTGTGGCACACAGACCCTGCCCAGGTGTGAGGTGGGTGTGGCACACAGACCATGCCCAGGTGTGAGGTGGGTGTGGCACACTGCCCCACCCAGGTGTGAGGTGGGTGTGGCACACAGAGCCCCCAGGTGTGAGGTGGGTGTGGCACACAGACCATGCCCAGGTGTGAGGTGGGTGTGGCACACAGACCCTGCCCAGGTGTGAGGTGGGTGTGGCACACAGACCCCTCCAGGTGTGAGGTGGGTGTGGCACACAGACCATGCCCAGGTGTGAGGTGGGTGTGGCACACAGAGCCCCCAGGTGTGAGGTGGGTGTGGCACACAGACCCCTCCAGGTGTGAGGTGGGTGTGGCACACAGACCATGCCCATGCCCAGGTGTGAGGTGGGTGTGGCACACAGACCCTGCCCAGGTGTGAGGTGGGTGTGGCACACAGACCCTGCCCAGGTGTGAGGTGGGTGTGGCACACTGCCCCACCCAGGTGTGAGGTGGGTGTGGCACACAGAGCCCCCAGGTGTGAGGTGGGTGTGGCACACAGACCATGCCCAGGTGTGAGGTGGGTGTGGCACACAGACCATGCCCAGGTGTGAGGTGGGTGTGGCACACTGCCCCACCCAGGTGTGAGGTGAGTGTGGCACACAGACCATGCCCATGCCCAGGTGTGAGGTGGGTGTGGCACACAGACCCCTCCAGGTGTGAGGTGGGTGTGGCACACAGACCATGCCCATGCCCAGGTGTGAGGTGGGTGTGGCACGCTGCCCCTGCCCCCAGGTGCCTGCAGGCCGTGCAGCTGGACCGGCACATCCGGCTCCTGGACTGTCCGGGCGTCGTGCTGGACTCGGGGGACCCCCCGGCCGCCGCCCCCCTGAGGGGGGCCCTGGCCCCGCAGCGCCTGCGGGACCCCCTGACCCCCGCCTGCGCCGTCCTGCGCCGCTGCCCCCCCCAGCAGGTGCGTGGGGACCCCCCTGGGGGGCTGGGGGTAGGTGGGACCCCCATCACCACGGCAAGGGGCAGGGTGGTACCCTATTTTTCCAGCTGACTCAGCAGATTTCGTGGTCAGCTCCTGGGGGGGACTCGGCAAACCCCAAAACTGGGATCAACGGGGGGGGTCAACGGGGGGCTCAACATGGGGGTGCACCCCTTGTCCCCATAACAGCGGGGCAGACAGGTTATTTCAGGGGGACCCTCCCCCGCTTTGGGCATTTTCAGCCCATTTTGGCCACAGAGGGGGGGCACGGTGAGGGTGCCCTGTGTGTCCATCCCCCCCCCCCCCAACCCCACGGTGTCCCCCCCACAGCTGAGCGAGCTCTACGGGGTCCCCCCCTGCGCTGACCCCCTGCAGTTCCTGGCCCACCTGGCCCGGAGGCAGGGCCGGCTCCGGCCGGGGGGGCTGCCGGACGCCCACGCCGCCGCCGTGGCCCTGCTGCGCGACTGGACCAGGTGCGGGAGGGAGGGGACATTTCGGGGGGGCCTCCCCACACTCTGACTCTCTTTCTGGGGTGGGCCATGAGGGGTTTCCACACCCTGACCCCCTTTTTGGGTGGGTGGAGGGGACTTCCCACACTGTCACCCCTTTTCTGGGGTCCCCTACGCCCTGGTCCTGTTCTTTGTGAATGGGAGGGGTTCTCTGCTCAACCCAGCCCCATTTTTTGTAGACAGGAGAGGTCTCTCCACACCGTAGGACCCCATTTTGGGGGCATGAGGGGTCTTTCCACACCGTAGGACCCCATTTTGGGGGCATGAGGGGTCTTTCCACACCGTACGACCCCATTTTGGGGGCATGAGGGGTCTTTCCACACCCTCTAACCCCATTTTGGGGGCATGAGGGGTCTTTCCACACCCTCTAACCCCATTTTGGGGGGGGGGGGGCTACAGCTCACCCCCATGAGCTGATCCCTTTTTTTGGGGATAGGAGGAGTCTTCCCACAGTTTCTGAGCCCCTTGTTGTGGACCAGAGGGGTCTTTTCAGACCCTGCGACCCCTTTTTGGGGGTGTGGGGTCTCCCCCACACCCTGAGTCCCCTTTTTCAGGGTTTGGAGGTGTTTTTGCATATCCCTTTATGGGGGGCTGGTGGGAATCTTTGTACACTCACCCCCTTTTCAGGGGGCTTTGGGGTCTCGCCACACTCATTTTTGTGGACAGGAGGGGTCTTTCCACCCCCCTGTGACCCCATTTTGGAGGGGCTACAAGGTCTCCCCCCACCCTGGTCTCCCTTTTTGGGGTCAGGATGGGTCTTCTCACAGCCTGACCTCCCTTTTTGGGGACAGGAGGGGTCATTCCACCCCCTGTGACCCCATTTTGGAGGGGCTGCAGGATCTCCCCACACCCTGAGCCCTGTTTTTGGGGACAGGAGGGGTCTCTCCACACCCTGACCCCCTTTTTTGGGGACAGGAGAGGTCATTCCACCCCCTGTGACCCCATTTTGGAGGGGCTGCAGGATCTTCCCACACCCTGACCTCCCTTTTTGGGGACAGGAGGGGTCTCCCCACACCCTGACCTCCCTTTTTGTGGACAGGAGAGGTCATTCCACCCCCTGTGACCCCATTTTGGAGGGGCTGCAGGATCTCCCCACACCCTGAGCCCTGTTTTTGGGGACAGGAGGGGTCTCTCCACACCCTGACCCCCTTTTTTGGGGACAGGAGGGGTCATTCCACCCCATAACCCCATTTTGGAGGGGCTGCAGGATCTCCCCACACCCTGAGCCCTGTTTTTGGGGACAGGAGGGGTCTCCCCACACCCTGACCCCCCTTTTTCCTGCAGCGGGAAGATCTCGTACTACACCCACCCCCCCAAATCGCAGGGGGTGCAGCTCGAGGCCCAAATCCTGCCGGCGCTGGGGCCGGCGCTGGACCTGGAGGCTCTGGAACGGGGCGATGCCGAGGCACTGGCAGGTGAGCAGTACCTGAGCCCCGCTCCCTTCACCCCTCGGGGACCCCCCCAAAGCTCACCTGGCCCCCCCACAGCTGTCCCAGTGACGGTGACGGGCCTCGGGCTGTCCCCGGGCAACGCTGAGGAGGAGGAAGGAGAAGCCATGGAGGACGACAGCGGCGACCTGGAGGTGGGAAGGGATTTGCTGAGGTGGGGGGTTTTTTGGGGGGCAGTGGGTTAATGTTTGACACCCCCCCCCCCCTCCAGCTCGGCACAATGACGGTGGAGCTCAAGCCCCGGGTGAAGTCGGGGGGCACTGGGGGGGAGTCGGTGCCCCGAGCCCCCAACCTGGAGGAGGTGGCTGCGCTCCCCCCTCTATTCCAGGGCCAGGGGCTGCAGGCAGCCAGAAAAAGGAGGAAAAAGCTACAAAAAAGAGCAGGTAAGTGAAGACACCCCGTTTTCCTGACCCCCTCCCTCCAAGCCTCCCTGACCCGCCCCCCAAAATTCCTGATCACCCCCATCCCGCAGAGAAAATCGCCACAAAGCTGTCGGAGACGTTGGAGGCAGCCATGCAGTTCTGAGGCATCTACAGATAAAATAAAAATTAAAATACTATGTTTAAGTGAGAAATGGTTAAAAAAAACCTTTTAGAAATGAAAGAGCTGGGGGGACAG
Organism: Aphelocoma coerulescens; assembly: GCF_041296385.1. NCBI lineage: Eukaryota > Metazoa > Chordata > Aves > Passeriformes > Corvidae > Aphelocoma > Aphelocoma coerulescens. The sequence goes on along the minus strand of NC_091044.1, from coordinate 1,044,307 downwards.
GGGTGCTATCGGTGTGATTTGGGGGGGGTCTCTCAAGCAGGAGGTTGAAATATAGAGGTTTTTGGGGGTCCCCCATGTCCCTGTGGGGGTTTTGGGGTGGTCTCACCCCATCTCACAGCTTGGAGGGTGAGTGGGGATGTAGAACCCCCCAAATTTGAGGGGACCCTTCTTCTCCAGCTGACTTAGCAGATTTAGTGCTCAGCCGCTTAGTGAACCTCAAAACTGGGGCCAAGAGGGGGCTCAGCATTGGGGGATGCACCCCATTATTGAGGGCACTCCTTCTCCACAGCTTCCCCAATCCCTACAGCACCCAATATCCCACTTTGACACTAAATATACCCCCCCCAACCCTCCAGAGCACCCCAAAAGCCACCTTGGACACCCCAAACACTCCCTGAGGTTTCGCAGCTCCCCAAACCCCCTTGTACACCCCCAAAAGGCACAGAGTGCCTCCCCAAGCCATCACCCTTACCCCTCACGGCACCCTCAGCTGTACAGGTAGGGGATGAAGGTCCCCCCCCGGGTTGTGGAGTCCTTCCCATACCCCAGGGCCGGGCTGGGGGTGGGCACGGCCACCAAGCTCCCCTCAGCCGCCGCCGCCATTTTGCCGCCTCTTCCTCCACCTGCGGGAAGGGCCCTGGCAGCGCGTTAGAGGTGGTGGGGGCAGCACAGGTGCTTCAAATAACGGCTATTAAGGCGAAGGGAGGGCTGAAATGGGCCATTGCGGGTCGTTCTGGGGTGTTTTGCGTTTCTTTCCAGGGCTGGAACGCAGTGCTTGGCGTCATTTCGCCGCCGTGAGGGGGGGCGGGGAGGGGGGGGGCGTGCGGTTGTTTTCCCGCCTTTTTCGGCACCTGAGGGGAGGAAGCGGGAGGGGGAGGGTGGAGCGCGAGACTCGCCTCGCGAGCGCCGGGGGGCGGGGCGAACTCGGGGGCTCGGCCAATCGTGGCGCGGGGGTGGAGCGGTGGGCGGGGCGAACGCGCAGCTGGACCAATGGGAAGCGGGATGGGGCGGGGCTGGTGCGGCGGCGGGGGTGGGCGGTGCCGGCTGGCGCAGTCGCGGGCGGAGCGCGGCCGGTGACGGTTCGTGTGTGGGCCGGGTCGTTGGCCGGGCCTTGGAGGAGTTTCTGCGGCCCTGCTGAGGGTGGGACGCGGGGGACGGCCTTTGGGGTGTTCTCGTCGCGGTTTTAGCCCGGCCGGTGCTTGTTTTCCCCTCAGAGCTGCCGTGAGAAATGTCCCAGCGGAAGCGCAGCAAAGGGCTCGGCTGTTCTCAGGTGAGGGGCTGCTCCCCCCCCCGCCCCCGTTCTCCCTTCATTTACTCTGCCCTTCCCCCGTGGCCCCTCTCATTCTCCCCTCCTCGGTTTTGGTTCCTTTCCCAGCATCAATTTCTCCCGCTTCCCCTATCCTTTCCACTTAGATGACCGATGGGGAGGAAGATTTCAGCCCAAGCCAGGTGGAGCGCTACTCCCAGGACCAGGTGAACCAGAAGGTGGGTTGCGGTGATCCCCTCTCTTCCCGCTCCTGGACTTCTGTGTCTGCATTTTTCTGTTATCAGTCCTCTCTTGGCCTTCCCTGCTCGTTCCCCCACAGGTGAGTGAGCTGGTTCAGTTCCTGCTTGTGAAGGATCAGAAGAAGATGCCTATCAAGAAGGCAGGTATGTTTAGGGGAGCCCCCTTCCACGGCGTTTGGACCCCTAAAGCCTTACTGGCCGTGGGGAGCTCAGAGCTCCAGGCTCCCTCAGTGATTCCCTGCCTGTGTCCTGTAGACATGCTGAAGAGTGTATTCGGGAAATACCGGTCATGCAAGGAATACAAGGATTTATACTCAGAAATCGTCAACAAGGCGGGCAGGACCCTGCAGGAGGTGGGGGAAGCACAGCAGGGGAAGGGGAGGGTTTTGGGGGGAGACCCTCCCCGTGGATTAACCCTTGTCCTCCCGCAGGTGTTCGGGCTGCAGCTGGTAGAGATCGACACCAAATGCCCCACCTACATCCTCATCAATAACCTGCCCCGTGCTGAGGGCAAGTACCCATGCAGGTGAGGGGCTGCTGCTGGGGGACCCCTGGGTGATTTGGGGGCGGGGGGAACCCCGTCAGCGTGTCCCCCCCTCGCCCACACGGGTGACACACCAGCATCTGCCACAGGGACAAGGAGAAAGAGAAGATGGGGCTCCTCTTAATCATCCTCAGCTTCATCTTCATGAAGGGCAACTCAGTCAAAGACAGTGAGTCCTCCCCCAGACCCCTTCCATACCCCATTTTCCCTTTGCAACCCGCCACTGACACCCCCTTTTTCTAGGTGCTTTGTGGGAATTCCTGAACCTGCTCCGTGTGTACCCAGGGTAGGATATGGGGGGCCATGGAATGGGGGGGACGGGGCTGGTCATTGCCAGCCCTCACCAACCCCCATCCTCAGGAAGCAACACAGGGTGTTCGGGGACGTCCGGAAGCTGGTGACGGATGAGTTCGTGCACCAGAAGTGAGTTGGGGGGACCCAGGGGGGGAGTTTGGGGTGGGGTCCCCCATCCCTCCCGGTGTGCCCAGAGCAGCCTCGGCGCCAGCCTTGGCCAGGCTGTTTATACCACACCGCAGAGCAAAGCCCGCAGCCCCCACGCCCCGTGGCTCAAGAGGTCCCTCACGGGGCCAGGGAGCGCTGGACACCCCCCTGGGGACCCCAAAACCTGCTGGGAGAGGAGGGGTCACCACCCACCTTTCTGCAGGTACCTGGAGATGATCTCCATCCCCCTGACGGACCCCCGCGAATTCAAGTTCCAGTGGGGGCCACGGGCGGAGAAGGAGACCTCCAAGAAGGATGTGCTGAACTTTGTGGCAAAGGTGAGGCCGTTTTGGGGTCATCTCTGGGTTTTGGGGGATTCCAGGGCTCGATTTGACGCCCCCCCTCCCCCCTCTTCCCCCTTTTTCTCCAACCCAGATACAGGGAAAGGACCCCACGTTCTGGGCAAGCCAGTACAGCGAGGCCCAAGCCAGCCCCTGACTCCCCAAAATAAAGGCACCCCGTTGGTGTGCAGCCCCCCGATCTCCAGGCTCAGGTGCTTGGTTGTACAGGGTTTAATTTGGGGGGAGCCCCCCCTGTCCCTAAGGGACCCCTCAGAAGTGCTCGGGGACAGTGTTGAGGGCATCGGCTGCGGTGCGGTTGATGTCGACGTTCTGCAGAGAGAAGATGTGGGGTTTTGGGGGAATCTCCCCAAAATCTAACTCCCCCTCCCCCCCCCGCCAATTTCCAGGGGGGTTAATGAGATCTGCACCTTCATTTGGGGGTGGGGATCCTCACCTGGGGTCGTTCCCGGTGGGTGTTCACTGCCTCGATGTTGAGGAAGATGGACTCGACCTCACACCCTGGTGCCAGGGGAAGAAGGGACCTGGCTGCAGCTGGGGGGGGGCTTTGGGGGGGATTGTCCCCATTTGGGGGAGGGACACTGGGGGTATGGGTTTCTTTTGGGGGAAGTTGTGTTCATTTTCGGCTGGGACACCAATGGAACGGTGACATTTTGCAGGGGAGGGGTTGTCCCTGCTTTGGGGTGGAACACGGGGGGAGCAGTCCCCTTTTTGGGGGATTTGTCCCCATTTTCAGGTGGGATACTGGGGATATGGTCCCCTCTTGGGGGGATTGTCCCCGTTTTTATGCTGGGGCACCGTGAGATATTGTTCCCATTTTGGGGAGGGTCTGGGAGGGTCGTCCCCCCCCTCTTTGTGGGGGGTATTGTTCCCATTTTGGGGGGATATTGTTCCCATTTTGGGGAGGGTCCCCCCCTTTTTGTGAGGGTATATTGTTCCCATTTTGGGAGGTATTGTTCCCATTTTGGGGACCCTCCCCCCCTCTTTGTGGGGAGATATTGTTCCCATTTTAGGGGGTATTGTTGCCATTTTGGGGGGATATTGTTCCCATTCTGGGGAGGGTCCCCCTCTCTCTGGGGGGAATATTGTTCCCATTTTGGGAGGTATTGTTCCCATTTTGGGAAGGGTGCCCCCCTCTTTGTGGGGGAATATTGTTCCCATTTTGGGGGGTATTCCCATTTTAGGGGATATTGTTCCCATTTTGGGGAGGGGGACCCCCCTCCTTGTGGGGAGATATTGTTCCCATTTTGGGGAGAGTCCTCCCCTATTTGGGGGGGGATATTGTTCCCCCCTCTTTGGGGGGGAATATTATTCCCATTTTAGGGGATATTGTTCCCATTCTGGGGAGGGTCCCCCCCTCTTTGTGGGGGAATATTGTTCCCATTTTGGGGAGGGTCCCCCTCTCATTGTGGGGGAATGTTGTTCCCATTTTAGGGAATATTGTGCCCATTTTGGGGAGGGTCCCCCCCTCTTTGTGGGGGAATGTTGTTCCCATTTTGTGAGGTATTGTTCCCATTTTGGGGACCCTCCCCCCCTCTCTGGGGGGGGGGGATATTGTTCCCATTTTGGGGGGTATTGTTCCCATTTTGGGAAGGGTCCCCCCCCTCTTTGTTGGACACCACCCCACTCACCGTAGGCCACGGGGGTCAGCTTTAGCACCGTGTGCAGGGGGCACTTGAGGTAGGGCAGCTCATCTGGGGAGGGGGTTAAGAGAGTGAGGGGGCACAGCAGGTCTGGGGTGTCCCCGGTTGTCCCCAGTTGTCCCCAGTTGTCCCCAGTGCCTCACCCGCGCTCTTGTCCAGGAAATAGGCCAGCAGGCAGCGCATGACGGCCTGGTGGCAGATGACCAGCACGTTCTCCTGCCGCTCCAGCTCCATGATGACGGGCTCCAGCCGGTGCACCAGGTCCTCGTAGGACTGGGGAGGGGAGTTAGGGGGTGTCCCCGAGCCCCTGCCCCCCCAGCTGCCCCACAGGAGGTTTTGGGGTACCTCGCCCTTGGGGTAGCGGTAGCGGTACTTGTCCTGGTCCCGCAGCGCGAACTCCTTGGGGTAGTGCTCCTGGATCTCCTCGTAGCTCATCTCCTCACAGATCCCCTGCGGGACAGGGGCGTTGGGGGCATGCGGGGGCGTTTGGGGGGTCCCCCCCTCCCCGAGAAGGGGGTGTGGCTCACGGCGTCGATCTCGTTTAGGGCCTTCCACTGCTCGTAGGGCACGCCCAGCGCCTCGGCCGTCTCGATGGTGCGCTTCATGTGGCTGGTCCACACCTTCAGCTCCCGGATGTTCTGGCTGCGGATGAACTGGGCCAGCGCCTGGGCGTACTGGGAAGGGTGGGGCTGCTATGGGTGTGGCCACTGGGTGTGGTTTTCCCTGGCCCGGCGCCTCTGGGCACAGCCCTCAGCCCATGGTAGGGGATGGGGAGCATCGGGGTGTGGCTCTCCCCTTGGGGGTGGTCTCCTGGGAGCCCCACCCCTTTGTGGGTGTGGCTTTCTGCCTGAGCCCCGCCTCCTGCACACGGTGTGCCCGGTGGGCGTGGCCTGCTTATCTGGCCCCACCCCTTATCACCACACCACATGCGGTCTGGGTGGGGTGTGGCCAGATGACGCCGTGCCCCTTTGGGGGTGTGGCCTGGACAATTGGCTCCACCCCCATGGGCACCTGGGGTGACTCTGCTGGGTGTGGCCTCCTTTAGCCCCACCCCACACCCCGCCTGTTCCCCCCCAGCCCCACCTGGTGCCCGCGGGGGGACAGTCCCGAGTCCCCCCAGGTGTGTCCCGGCAGGTTGGGCTGGCTCTGAGCCCCCCAGCCCCACCTGGTGCCCACGGGAGGACAGCCCCGAGTCCCCCCAGGTGTGTCCCGGTAGGTTGGGCTGGCTCTGAGCCCCCCAACCCCACCTGGTGCCCACGGGGGGACAGCCCCGAGTCCCCCCAGGTGTGTCCGGGCAGATTGAGCTGGCTCTGAGCCCCCCAACCCCACCTGGTGCCCACGGGGGGACAGCCCCGAGTGCCGGCAGGTTGAGCTGGCTCTGAGCCCCCCCAACCCCACCTGGTGCCCGCGGGGGGACAGCCCCGAGTCCCGGCAGGTTGAGCTGGCTCTGAGCCCCCCCAACCCCACCTGGTACCCACGGGGGGACAGCCCCGAGTCCCCCCAGGTGTGTCCCGGTAGGTTGGGCTGGCTCTGAGCCCCCCAACCCCACCTGGTACCCACGGGGGGACAGCCCCGAGTCGCCCCAGGTGTGTCCGGGCAGATTGAGCTGGCTCTGAGCCCCCCCAACCCCACCTGGTGCCCACGGGGGGACAGCCCCGAGTCCCGGCAGGTTGAGCTGGCTCTGACCTCCCCAACCCCACCTGGTGCCCACGGGGGGACAGCCCCGAGTCCCGGCAGGTTGAGCTGGCTCTGAGCCCCCCCCAACCCCACCTGGTGCCCACGGGGGGACAGCCCCGAGTCGCCCCCGATGCGTCCCCGCAGGTTGAGCTGGCTCTCGCCGTGGCGGCTCAGGTAGATGGCGCGGGGCGTGACGTGGATGTTCATCAGGTAGTAGACGGTGCGGCTCTGCACGTGGCCCTGCACCCGGTTCGCCAGGTACCGCATGCCCACGTCGAAGATCTTGATGTAGGACAGCCCGCTGGGGGGGCGGGGGAACCCCGGTCAGGGCAGGGGGGGGGGGGTCCCCAACTCTGGCGAGGCGGGGGGAGGGAGGGGTGTGGGGTGGGGGTCACCTGTCCAGCTCGTCGTCCAGGGGCTCGTAGGTGGCCTTGTAGCACTCGATGCGCTTCAGGAAGTCGGCCACCGCCTCCTCCTGCGCGCGGCCCTTGTAGTCGGGGCTGCTCAGCTTCACTTGCTGGGGAGTTGGGGGGGGGCACGGCTTTTTGGGGGGTACACGCAGCTTTCCACAGCCCCCCCCCCCAGGTGCAGTTGTCACCTGCAGGTCCCTGTTGTCACCCCCCTAGTCCCCGGGGTCTCACCTTGATGTTCTCCTCGATGATGGTGGGGTCGTTGCAGATGGACTCGATGAACAGAACCTGGGAGGAGGGGGAAAGGGGGGGCACCGGTGGCTCCCCCGTGTTGTGACACCCCCAAAACGGTGCCACCACCCCCTCGCCAATGCTGTGACACCCCAAATCATTGCCACCACCCCCTCCCCATGCTGTGACACCCCAAATCATTGCCACCACCCCTTCCCCATGCTGTGACACCCCAGATCAGTGCCACCACCCCCTCCCCATGCTGTGACACCCCAAATCAGTGCCACCACACCCCAAATCGGTGCCACCACCCCCTCCCCAATGCTGTGACACCCCCACATCGGTGCCACCACCCCCTCCCCATGCTGTGACACCCCAAATCAGCGCCACCACCACTTCCCCATGCTGTGACACCCCAAAACTGTGCCACCATCCCTCCCCATGCTGTGACACCCCAAATCAGTGCCACCCCCCCTCCCCAATGCTGTGACACCCCAAATCAGTGCCACCATCCCTCCCCATGCTGTGACACCCCAAATCAGTGCCACCATCCCTCCCCATGCTGTGACACCCCAAATCAGTGCCACCCCCCCTCCCCAATGCTGTGACACCCCAAATCAGTGCCACCATCCCTCCCCATGCTGTGACATCCCAAATCAGTGCCACCCCCCCTCCCCAATGCTGTGACACCCCAAATCAGTGCCACCATCCCTCCCCATGCTGTGACACCCCAAATCAGTGCCACCACCCCCTCCCCAATGCTGTGACACCCCAAATCAGTGCCACCACCCCCTCCCCGTGCTGTGACACCCCAAATCAGCGCCACCACCCCCTCCCCGTGCTGTGACACCCCAAATCAGTGCCACCACCCCTTCCCCATGCTGTGACACCCCAAATCAGTGCCACCATCCCCTCCCCGTGCTGTGACACCCCAAATCAGTGCCACCACCCCCTCCCCAATGCTGTGACACCCCAAATCAGTGCCACCACCCCTTCCCCATGCTGTGACACCCCAAATCAGTGCCACCATCCCCTCCCCATGCTGTGACACCCCAAATCAGTGCCACCATCCCTCCCCATGCTGTGACACCCCAAATCAGTGCCACCACCCCCTCCCCATGCTGTGACACCCCAAATCAGTGCCACCACCCCCTCCCCAATGCTGTGACACCCCAAATCAGTGCCACCACCCCCTCCCCATGCTGTGACACCCCAAATCAGTGCCACCATCCCTCCCCATGCTGTGACACCCCAAATCAGTGCCACCACCCCCTCCCCATGCTGTGACACCCCAAATCAGTGCCACCACCCCCTCCCCATGCTGTGACACCCCAAATCAGTGCCACCACCCCCTCCCCAATGCTGTGACACCCCAAATCAGTGCCACCATCCCCTCCCCATGCTGTGACACCCCAAATCGGTGCCACCACCCCCTCCCCATGCTGTGACACCCCAAATCAGCGCCACCACCCCTTCCCCATGCTGTGACACCCCAAATCAGTGCCACCCCCCCAGTGCTGTGACACCCCCCCAGTGCTGTGACACCCCAAACCAGTGTCCCTTTCCATGCCGTGACACCCCACAACACAGTGCCACTGCCCCCACCATGTGCTGTAGCCCCCCCAAACCAGTGCCACACCCCCACGCTGCGACACCTCCAAATTGTGTCACTGCCCACCCCCCCCCATATTGTGGACCCCCCAATAACAGTGCCAACACCCCCCAAAGTCATTGTCACTGCCCCCACCATGCTGTGAGCACCCCAAAACAGCGTCACCCCCCCCAAATCACTGCAACCGACCCCCCAAATGCCATAGCCCCCCCAGGCAGTGCCACACCCCCTTCTTGTGGGTGCCCCCAAATCGATGCCACCCCCCCCCCACGTTGTAACACCCCCAAATCAGCGTCACCACCCCACCCATGCTGTGGGCGCCCCTAAACCAGTGTCACTCCCCCCCATACCGAGGACACCCCCAAATCAGTGTCACCCCCCCATTCTTTAGACACCCCTAAAACAGTGCAACCCCCCCCCAATGTGCCCTAGACCCCCCCCAAAGCAGCACTTCCACCCCCTCAAGCCTAAAAAACCCCCCCAAAATACCTCATGACCCCCCCCACGCCCCCCCCCCCCCCAAATTGTACCTTGTACCCGTTTTCCTTGGCGAACTGCAGGATCACATCCCGGCGTTCCCGCGTCGTGTTGGTGGCATCGAACACCTGGCGGGGGAGAAATTGGAACACCCCCCCACCCCAAATAATTGGGGGGAAGTCGTTTGCCCATGGGGGGGGGTTAATTTGGGGCTGGGGGAGGGGTCTCTTACCGCCACCTGCCCCTCCTCAGAGCTCAGGTAGGTGCGGACGTCCTTCAGGGCGGCCAGCGCGCAGTGCCTGGGAATTTGGGGAATTTGGGGGTTGGGGGGGGGGGGCAGCTCTGTCAGCTCTGCCCTCCCCAAATACACCCCAAAACCGCTTTTCCCCCCAACCCCCCCCCCACTCTAACCTGCGGATCTCCATCCCCTCGGGGTTATCGTGACGGAAGAACTCGTAGCTCTTGTAGCTGGGCACGGCTTCCCGCCGGTACTCACCCACGTTGAACACTGCAGAGGGACCGGGGCCGGGTTTGGGGGGATCCCCAAAGCTTTCAGTCGCCCCTCCCCACCCCAAAATCACTCACCCCGTGTCGGGGTGCCGATCCAGTTGAGGTAGCGGGTGAGTTTTCGGGAGATGTAGGTCTTGCCGCGGGCGGGCAACCCCACCAGGATCACCATGGTGGGGCAGTTGGTGAACTGGGGCACGGAGGCTGGCGGGGGGGGCATTTGAGGGGGGGTCACAGCTCTGTTCTCCCCCCCCCCCCAAGCCCTCCCCGATTGCCTTTGCACACCCAAATCCCTCCTGCACCCCAAGTTGGGGTACAACAGCCTGGCCTTAGGGGGAAGGTCCCCCCCCACCGTAGCCCTGTGGGTGTTTTGGGGGGGATTTTCCCTCTTCAGGGCACGTGTGTGTTACCCAGCCCCCCCCAAATTCCGTCCCCCTACTCACATCCCCGTCTCGCTCGAGGGGTGCAAAGGGGCACCCACGTTTTTTTCCGGGGCGGGGGGGTCCTTGTCAGGCGCTCCGATGCCGCCGCCATGTCCCTGCCTTTGCCCCCGCCCGCAGTGAGTGTCCCCGCGGTCACTCTCGGTGTGCCACCCCCTCCGAATTCGCTCCCTGCCCCTTGTACCTGGGATTTTGGGTGATTTCTCCTCCATTTTTGGGGCGGTGGGGGGCCCGGCGGGTGCTGGCGGTGCCCCCCGGGAAGGTCGGAGGTAACGTTATACCCTGGCTGCTGGCCGGGCTGGGAGGGACGAGGGGATGAGGGGGGGCCAGCGGGGCCCCCCATGGGTGCTTGACCCCGTCACCTTGGGGGCTCAGCCGTGTCCCCCTGGGGGTCCTGGTGCGGTTGCCCGTGGGGGTCTCAATCCCGTTCTCTTGGAGTCGTGGCCCCACCCCTCCGGGCGATCGTGTCCCCCTTGGGGGTGCTGGAACTGTCCCCCCGGAGGTCCCAATCCCACCCCCCTGGGGACGGGATCTTGTCCCCTCAGGGGTCCCCATCCTGCTTTTTTGGGGTCCTGGTCCCCCTCCACGTGAATGTCTCAATCCTGTCCCTTTGGGGGTCCCCGTTTTCGCCTCTTGGGGTCGTCAGTCCCGCGGATGAGGAGGAAAAGGGGACCGGGACCCCCCAAGGGGGGCACATGGGACCCCTCCGGACACCGCTGACCCCCGCCGGTCTGGGGGACCCTCAATGCCTCGGACACTCCCCGCGCCGAGGAAGCTCCCTGGCCCCCCTCCCTCGAGCTGGGGACCCCCCCTTGTCCCGATCCCCTCCCCCCGGGATTCCCCACTCGTGTCCCCCGCCCCTCCCGGTCCCGCCCCCGGCCGCCTCTCGGTTCATCCCACGGTGTCCCCCCAGGTTCTCCCCCGGTCCCACCCCGAACCCTCCTTCAGCCCAACCCCCGGTCCCTCCCCCGGTGTCCCCCCGGTCCCTCCCCCGGTGTTCCCCCGGTCCTCCCCCGTCCCTCCCTCGGTCCCTCCTTTGTCCCTCCCCCGGTGTCCTCCCAGGTCCTCCCCGCCCCCCCCCCACGGTCTTTCTCCGGTTCCTCCCCCGTCCCTCCCCGGTCCCTCCCCGTTCCTCCCCGTTCCTCCCCGCCCCTCCCCGTCCCTCCCCGGTCCCTCCCCGTTCCTCCCCGTTCCTCCCCGCCCCTCCCCGTCCCTCCCCGGTCCCTCCCCGTTCCTCCCCGTTCCTCCCCGCCCCTCCCCGTCCCTCCCCGGTCCCTCCCCGTCCCTCCCCGTTCCTCCCCGTTCCTCCCCGTTCCTCCCCGCCCCTCCCCGTCCCTCCCCGGTCCCTCCCCGTTCCTCCCCGTTCCTCCCCGCCCCTCCCCGTCCCTCCCCGGTCCCTCCCCGTTCCTCCCCGTTCCTCCCCGCCCCTCCCCGTCCTTCCCCGGTCCCTCCCCGTTCCTCCCCGGTCCCTCCCCGTCCCTCCCCGTCCCTCCCCGGTGCCGCCCCCCGCGGGCATTGGCCGGACGGCGGCGATGGCGGCGATTCGCAGCGTGAAGGTACCGGGACCCCCCCGGACCCCGCGGACCCCCGGGGTGTGTGCGGGGGTCCCCCCTCCCCGCTGACCCCCCTCTCTCCCCCTCCCCCAGGGCCTGGTGGCGCTGGTGACCGGCGGCGGCTCCGGGCTGGGCCGGGCCACGGTGGAGCGGCTGGTGCAGCACGGGGCGCGGGTGGTGCTGCTGGACCTGCCCACGTCCGCCGGGGGCCAGCTGGCCCAGGAGCTGGGCGAGCACTGCGCCTTCGCCCCCGCCGACGTGAGCACCGAGGGGGCTGCGGGGGCTTCTCCACCGTGCCCGGTGACCACACCGGTGCCGTCCCACCTCAACACGGGGCCACCTTGACCCCACTGGTGACATTACCCCTGAGTGTGGGGCCACCATGACCCCACTGGTGACCCTTGACCCCTCAGGTGACATCACACCTTGATGAGGGGCCACCTTGACCCCACAGGTGGCCTTGGCCAAGGAGGTGGGGACCACCTTGACCCCTCTGGTGACACCCTCCCCCCTCGACTTGGGGCCACCTTGACCCCTGTAGGTGACCTTGACTGAGGAGTTGGGGTCACCTTGACCTGGCTGGTGACATCCCACCTTGACATCCCCCCTCAACACAGGCCCCTTGCCCCAGCTGACCTCAGCTGAGGAGGTTTGGGGCTGCCTTGACCTGTTCACTCCCCCTCAGTGTGGGACCACCGCGACCCCATGAGTCACGTCCACTGTGACCCCACTGGTGATGTCCCACACTGGCCCCAATGCTGCCACCCCCCCTTAACCCCACCAGTGATGTCCCGACATGAGCCCAGTGGTGACCCCGCCTCGATGGCCCCCAGGTGACCTCTCCCAAGGAGGTGGGGGCGGCGCTGGCCGTGGCCCAGAAGCACTTTGGGCGCCTGGACCTGGCCGTGAACTGCGCCGGCATCGGCATCGCCGTCAAAACCTACAACAGCAAGAAGGACAAAGTGCACGACCTGGAGGATTTCCAGAGGGTCATCAACGTGAGTGGGGGGCTTGGGGGTCCCTGGACGGTGGAATGGAGGGGGTCATTGGGCAGTGGGGTGAATGAGGGGGGTCTGTGGTCAGTGGGGTGAATGAGGGTGAGTCTCTGGTCAGTGGGGGGGTCTGGTCAGTGGGGTGAATGGGGGGGGGTCTGTGGTCAGTGGGGGGGTCTGTGGTCAGTGGGGTGAATGGGGGGGGTCTGTGGTCAGTGGGATGAATGAGGGTGAGTCTGTGGTCAGTGGGGTGAATGGGGGGGTCTGTGGTCAGTGGGGGGGGGTCTGTGGTCAGTGGGGTGAATGAGGGTGGGTCTCTGGTCAGTGGGAGGTCTGCGGTCAGTGGGGTGAATGGGGGGGTCTGTGGTCAGTGGGGGGGGTCTGTGGTCAGTGGGGTGAATGAGGGAGGTCTGTGGTCAGTGGGGGGGTCTGTGGTCAGTGGGGTGAATGAGGGTGGGTCTCTGGTCAGTGGGGGGTCTGTGGTCAGTGGGGTGAATGGGGGGGTCTGTGGTCAGTGGGGTGAATGAGGGTGAGTCTCTGGTCAGTGGGGGGGGTCTGTGGTCAGTGGGGTGAATGGGGGGGTCTGTGGTCAGTGGGGTGAATGAGGGTGAGTCTCTGGTCAGTGGGGGGGGTCTGTGGTCAGTGGGGTGAATGAGGGTGAGTCTGGTCAGTGGGGGGATCTGGTCAGTGGGGTGAATGGGGGGGGTCTGTGGTCAGTGGGGGGGTCTGTGGTCAGTGGGGGGGGTCTGTGGTCAGTGGGGTGAATGAGGGTGTCTCTGGTCAATGGGGGGGTCTGTGGTCAGTGGGGTGAATGAGGGAGGTCTGTGGTCAGTGGGGGGGGTCTGTGGTCAGTGGGGTGAATGAGGGTGTCTCTGGTCAATGGGGGAGTCTGTGGTCAGTGGGGTGAATGGGGGGGGTCTGTGGTCAGTGGGGTGAGTGGGGGGGGGGGTCTGTGGTCAGTGGGGTGAATGGGGGGGGTCTGTGGTCAGTGGGGTGAATGGGGAGGTGACCTGGTCATTGGGATGGCTGTGGATGTGAGGGCTTTGTGGGTCGCGGGTGATCCCAGCACAGCACAGGGCGTTGTGGGGGTATCAGCAGGGTTTGGTGGTGCCCACAAGACCCCCCCCCAAATCCATCTCACTCCCCCAGGTGAACCTGGTGGGGACCTTCAACGTGATCCGCCTCAGCGCGCAGCTGATGAGCCAGAACAAGCCCGACGCCGACGGCCACCGCGGGCTCCTGGTCAACACCGCCAGCGTGGCCGCCTTTGAGGGACAGGTGAGGGACCCCCGGGGACCCTGAGAGCCACTGGGGGGGGGTCAGGGGACCCTGCAGTGGCCACATGTCCTCCCCACAGGTGGGCCAAGCAGCCTACTCGGCCTCCAAGGGCGGCATCGTGGGCATGACCCTGCCCATCGCCCGGGACCTGGCACCGCTGGGCATCCGCGTGGTCACCATCGCCCCAGGTAGGGCCACGGGGGGCACCTGGCTGGGGGGATGAGGAGGGGGAGTGCCCCGGTTCACCCCCTGTTTTTGGGGTTCCCCAGGGCTGTTCTCCACCCCGCTCCTGGCCGGTTTGCCCGAGAAGGTCCGGAACTTTCTGGGACAGCAAGTGCCGTTCCCGTCCCGGCTGGGGGACCCTGCTGAGTACGCCCACCTCGTGCAGGCCCTGGCCGAGAACCCCATGATCAACGGGGAGGTGGTGAGGCTGGACGGGGCCCTGCGCATGCAGCCCTGAGTCTGGGGGATCCCTCCCCCCCACTCCCCAACCAAATTTTGGGGCGGGGAGCGGTCACGCTGAGGGACAGAGAGCAGGGAAGGATGCTGTGGCTGGATGCTCTCCGGAGACACTCCAGGATGGGGACGCTGCGGGGACGAGGACTGGGGGCACCATATGAGCGGGGACACTCTCTTCTGAGTGGACATAACCCCCCCCGAGTGGACAGAACCCCCACCCCGAGTGGGGACAACACATGACTGGTGGGGACACCCTGGGATTTTGGGGACAAACCCCAGGAATGTGGCCATGAGGCCACTCAGAAGTTGGGAAACCCCGCGATGGGGGCCCTGCTCAGGTGTGGGGGGCCCATGCCGAGCCACCCCCCCGAGCGTGGGGACCTCCCTGAGCCCCCTCCCTCGGAGCCCCTCCCCCCCAGCCCCTCCCCCATCGCAATAAAGCGTGCTCTCCCACGTGGCCTCTGAGCTCTGCTCTGCCCCGCCTCCCCTCTCTTCCCATTGGCTCCTGCCGCTGTCAATCCTCAGCGCCGCCAGACGTGATTGGGCAGCGAGGGGGGCGGGAGCGGGCAGAGACACCCCCCCCGCCCGGCGCGTGCGGAACTCGCCTCTGATTGGCTGAGGGCAAAGGGGAGGGTGGGGGCGGGGCTCTGTGCATCGTTCCGCTCACTGATTGGCTGAGGTGCCTGTCAGTAGGACGCGAGGGGGCGGGGCGAGTAGGTGGGCGGGCTCAGCGCTGATTGGCCGGAGGGGAACTTCCGCCGGAAGCGGCTCGTGAGGGGACCGGGACCGGAGCCGGGACCGGGAGCTGGGACAGGATCGGGAAACGCGAGCGGGACCGGGCGGCCGCAGCCATGAACATCCGGAACGCGCGGGTGGGCGGCCTGGGCGAGCAGGGGGGCTCAGCCGGGGCTCGGCGAGGGGGAGCCGGGGACCGGGCATGGATTTGAGGGGGACACCGGGCCCTGGGAGCGGGAACCGGGGTCTCATGAGGGGTCTGAGGTAGGGCTCGGGCTCCGGCGGATGCTTTACGGGGCCTCAAGCAGGGGGAAGCGGGGCCTTCCAGGGGTCTGAGCGGGATACCGGGCTGTGGGAAGGGGGTACCGGGGCCCCGTCGGGTGTCTGAGGAGGCCACCGGGCCCTTGACGGGGCTCGGAGGGGCAGTACCGGCTCTCGTTACTCTTGGGGGGCTCTGAGGTGGGTCCTGTGCCCTGGAGGGGGGCTCTGAGGCCCGCCCCGGTGCTGGGGGAGCACCGCGGCCCGTTCCGGGCTGACCCCTCCGCGCCCCGGTTCCGCCCTGGCCCCCGGCAGCCCGAGGACCTGATGAACATGCAGCACTGCAACCTGCTCTGCCTGCCCGAGAACTACCAGATGAAATATTACTTCTACCACGGCCTCTCGTGGCCCCAGGTGTGGCCCTGGATCCGCCCCTGCATCACCTGGGCCCCCTCCCCCCCCACCCCGGGACCCCTCCTGCATCTGACCCCCCCCTCCCCCCGCCCCTGGGGCCCCCTGAAACGCGGGGACCCCTCCTGGGGACACCCGGGGACCCTGAATTTCCACCCGGGATCCCCTCTGGATCCCCCGGGTCATCGCCTGCCACGGGCCCCCGGTGTCCCCTCACGGGAGCACTTGGAATCCCCCTCCCCAGAGGCGCTGTGACCCCCCCCCCCCGCTCCCCCGGAGCTACCCCCGCCTCAAACACCTGGATCTTCCCCTGGGACCCCAAAATTCCTCCCCTCGAGACCCCCCCGGGACCCCCCAGATCTTTTCTCCCCCACCCAGAGACCCTTGGAATTCCCCCCCTCGGGACCCCCCGGATCCCCTCCCGCAGGGACACCTGGAATTGCCCCCCAGGGACCCCTGGCCCCCCCCTCACCCCCTTTCCCCCCCCCTCAGCTCTCCTACATCGCCGAGGACGAGAACGGGAAGATCGTGGGATACGTCCTGGCCAAGATGTGAGTGTGGGGTGGGGGGGCCCTTCCCCCCCTTCTCCTGGGATTTGGGGGGGTCGCGGGGGGCGTTGCCGGTGGGATTTGGGGCTCCCACCCCCCCCTCACCCCCCCATCCTGTGCTGGTGCAGGGAGGAAGATCCCGATGACGTCCCCCACGGACACATCACGTCCCTGGTAGGGCAGTGGGGCTTTTGGGGGGCTTTTGGGGGGGCTTTAGGGTGCTCTTGGAATGGGTCAGAGGGCTTGGGGAGGCTCCTTGGGGGTCTTTGGGGTCACCTGAGGGTTTGGGAGGGTCTCCTGAGGGCTTTAGGGGGCTCTTGGAGGGAGCCCGAGCCCTTGGGGGTTCCTTGAGGGTCTTTGGGGGGACTCTTGGGCAGGCTCTGAGCACTTCAAGGTCGCTTGAGGGGTTTTGAGGTGCCCTTAGAGGGTCTTCGGTGGCTCTTTAAGGGCTTTGGGGGGCTCATGGAGGGGTTCTGAAGCGTTGGGGGCTTTTTGGGAAGCAGTGGGGGGTGATCTGGGGGTACCCCGGGGGTGTGGGGTAATTTTTGGGGTGCCTCTGGTTTTTTTGGGGTGTCTTGGGTGGGTTTGAGGTGCCCAAAGGGTTTTTGGGGTGCTGCAGGTGGTGAAACACTTCCAGCGGCACCTGGGTTGGTTTGGGGGTGCCCTGGGGTTTTTGGCAGTGCCCCAGCCCGTTTTGGGGCCCCTCGGGGAGTTTTGGGGTGCCCCAGCTGGTTTCTGAGATCCCACAGGGATTTTGGGGTCCCCCCCCCGTGCTGAAAAATTCCCACCGGCTCCTGGGTGCATTCAGGGATGCCCTGGGGGTTTTGGGGTGCCCCCGACTATTTCTGGGATCCCCTGGGGAGTTTTGGGGTCCCCCAGGGGTTTTTGGGGTGTCCCAGCCCATTTTGGGGCCCCCCCAGGCCGTGAAACGCTCGCACCGGCGCCTGGGGCTGGCGCAGAAGCTGATGGACCAGGCGTCGCGGGCCATGATCGAGAACTTCAACGCCAAATACGTGTCCCTGCACGTCCGCAAGAGGTGAGACCCCTCCCCTAAACCCCGCCCCGGGCGGACCCCAAACCCCCAGGAACCCCCCCCCAAAATAACCAACCCCCCACCCCGTTTGTCCTTGGCAGCAACCGGGCAGCTCTGCACCTCTACTCCAACACCCTCAACTTCCAGTGAGTCTGGGGGGTACAGGGGGGCTGCGGGAGCTGCAGGAGGAAATGTGGGGGCTCAGGGTTGGGGGGGTTTGGGGGCTTAGAGCAGCTTTGGGAGCGTTTATCACCACACAAGGGGACAAAAGCAGGCGCAGGCTGTGCCCTCCCCACCCAAACACCCCCCAGGCCACGCGTGAGCCCCCCCCAAATCGCCCCCCAGGATCAGCGAGGTGGAGCCCAAGTACTACGCCGACGGGGAGGACGCCTACGCCATGAAACGGGACCTCACCCAAATGGCTGATGAGGTAGAGCCCCCCTCCCCGGGACCCCCAAACCCTCCTGGGGGGGCTTCCTCCCCTCCCTGCCCGAGGGCCCCTCCAAGGCTCTTCGCCCTGGTCAGCGCCCGCCCCTTCTCCTCCCCCCGCCCAGCTGCGGAAGCAGGTGGAGCAGAAGGAGCGGGGCCGCCCCCCGGCCCCCGCCGAGCCCCCCCGCGGTGGGGACGGGGTCTGCGGCTCGGGGGGGCCCCCCTCGCACCCCCCCACGGGGCCCCACCACCAGGAGGATGGGGGGGGTGACAGCAAAGACGTCAGCGAGGTCAGCGAGACCACCGAGAGCACCGACGTCAAGGACAGCTCCGAGGCCTCCGACTCAGCCTCATAGGGACCCCCGCGAGTCCCGTCACCCCCCCCCCCCAAATCCCCGTGACCCCCACGGGGCTCCCCAGACCACTGGGAGCCCCCCCTTGGTGCTTGTGGGGGGCAGTAAAGCCCCTCCGTCTCCAGCCCGTGCTGTGTCTCTGTGTGTGACCCGCTCTGGGGGTGCTCGGGGCTTTTTGGGGGGGTTGGGGGGGGGTCTCGCCCCCTCCCCAGTCGCGGGGTGCCGGGAGGGGCGGGGCTTCTATCGGCCACGCCCCCGGCCACGCCCCCGGTTGCCGCTGGGTGGTGCCGAGGGTGTCACGTGGGGGCGTGGCCTCCGCCGATCCCTCACCCGCTGATTGGTGGGGGCCACACCCCCCCTCCCGAGATGCGCCCGCTGATTGGCGGAGACGCGCAGCTGCGGCGCCGCCATGCGGGAGGGCGGGGAGGAGCAGGCGCCGCTGCTGAGCCGGGCGGAGGCGCTGGGCCTGGGCCGGGACCGGAGCGGGGCTGGGGCAGCGGGACCGGGAACGGGCTGGCGCCACGCCTGCCATGTGCTGCTGCACGCGCCGCTGCCCGCCGGGGCACCGCCGCCGGGACATGCCGTGCTGGTGCGTACGGGGGCGGCGGAGCGGAACGGAGCGGAGCGGAGCGGAGCAGGCCCGGGGGGAGGTTTCCCCGCCGCTGAACCTTCCGCGGCCCCGCAGATGCAGCTGCGGTTCGACGGGCGGTTCGGGTTCCCGGGGGGGCTGGCGGAGCCCGGGGAGCCGCTTGAGGCGGCGCTGGAGCGGGAGCTGCGGGAGGAGCTGGGCCCGGCGGCGGCCGCGCTGCGGCTCCGGCCGCGGCACCACCGCGGGGCGCGCGCGTGGCCGCGGGGCGGGGCCGGAAGTGACGGAGGGCTCGTGACGCACCTGTACGTGCGGCGGCTGCGATTGGACGAGCTGGAGGCGCTCGAGAGGGGCGGGGCCAGAGCGCCCGAGCACGGGCTGGAGGTGGGGGGGGCACCGGGACCGGGGGGAAATGGGGGGGAGGTACCGGGAACGGGGGGATGGGGGGGCACCGGGACCGGGGGAAATGGGGGAGGAGGCACCGGGAACGGGGGGATGGGGGGGGGGGGGCACCGGGACCGGGGGAAATGGGGGAAGGCACTGGGAACGGTCTGGAAATGGGGGGGCACCGGGAACGGGGGTAAATGGGGGGGGAGGCACCGGGGATGGAGGGGGGGCACCGGGAGATGGGGGGGGGCACCGGGAACAGGGGGAAATGGGGACACCGGGACGGTCGGAAATGGAGACACCGGGACCGTGGGGAAATGGGGGGGGAGGCACCGGGAACGGGGGGATGGGGGAGCACCGGGAACGGTCTGGAAATGGGGGGGGCACCGGGACCGGGGGGATGGAGACACCGGGAACGGGGGTAAATGGTAGGGGGTTGTCTCACCGGGACCGGGGGGATGGAGACACCGGGAACGGGGGAAATGGCGGGGGGGAGGCACCGGGAACGGGGGGATGGAGACACCGGGACCGGGGGAAAATGGGGGGAGGGGCACCGGGACCGGGGGGAAATGGGGGAGCACCGGGAACGGTCTGGAAATGGGGGGGGCACCGGGACCGGGGGGATGGAGACACCGGGAACGGTCTGGAAATGGGGGGGAGGCACCGAGAGCGGGGGGATGGAGACACCGGGACCGGGGAGATGGGGGCACCGGGACCGGGGGGCAGTGCTGGGGGTGCCCCTCTGGGACCGGTGGGGTTGGTTGAGGGCGAGCCTTGCACCGCGGGGTCTGGGAGACACCGGGATCAAACTGAGGGGGGGTCGTGGAGCACCGAAACGGGAGTGGGGTCACGGGTATTGGGGGAACCGGTACTGGGGGGAGGGGATGACCGGCACCGCAGGAGGGAGGGGGGGGGGTCTAAGGCGGAGTCTTGCACTGGGAGGGGCTTTGGGGGCACCGGGGGCGGGTTTGGGGGTGTCTGAGGAGGGGGCCGGTTCCGCCGGGGTGCCGGTGCCCGACGGGGAGGGCGGTACCGGTACCTGGGGGGTGTAAGGGGGAGACAGTACTCGGGGGGGGAGGGGCTCGATCTGGGTGCCTCCCCCTCTTTGTGGGGCTGAGGGGGCACTCGCGGGGGTCCCCGACACTTTGGGGGTCTCCCTCCGTCCCCCCCAGGTGCAGGGGCTGGTGCGGGTCCCCCTCGGGGTGGGGCTCCCGGCGTTCCTGCAGAACCGATTCGCCGGCGATGCTCGGGAGCAGCTCCTGGGGGCCCTCCCGGCCCTCGGTGTCCAGCCCCCCCCCATAGCCCAGGACCCCACGGGGGCCCCCCCAGAGCCAGGGGAGCCCCTCACCCCAACACCAGCGGCAGGTGAGGAGGGGGATGAGCCAGTGGAGTAAAATCACCCTGAAATCTGCCCTCCCCCCCTCCCCGAGCCCATCCCCGGGGGGTTTGGGGTTCAAGGGAGGTCTCTGTGAAACTGTTAAAACTTTATTATAATATATTTTTAGATATAAAAAGAAAATTTTACAAGTTTTTAACCCAAAATGTACAAAAATGGTCAGGAAACGGTTGTGTTTCTCCCCTGGTGTGTGGTTGGGGGGAGGGGATTTAGGGGGACCCCCAATCCCCCAGGTGATGGAGCTGGGGAGATTGGGGGTCCCCGGAGGGGAATCATGAAAGGTTTGGGGGAAAGGGGGGGTGAAAGGCCTTCAAACACCCTGAGCTGTGTTGGGGGCCCCCAGCCCCTCGTTACCCGCAATGCCGGGGGGGGGGGGAGGAGATGTGCAGCACCCCCAAATCCCCCCCTCCAATTAGATTCTGCCCCTGTTGGGGTCTTTCTGTCCCACGGGGGGGTTGGGGGGCTCCTCAGTCGGGACCTCTTCCACGCCACTGCCTGGAGGGGGGGGCATGGGGGGCACAAAATCAGCCCCTACTCCCAAGAGGACTCTGGGGGGGGGGGGTCCCAGCCCCCAATTTCCTCAGGTGAGGAGTTTTGGAGTCCCCCCCAGGGTGGGGGGAGGGGTGTCACTCACCATCCCCATCATCTGGGATCTCCTGCACGTCCTCGTCATCATCCAGGATCACCACGCAGTCCTCGCCACTCTCACTGGGGACGGGGTTAAAGAGGGGTTAAAGCTTTGGGGTTCCCTCCCTGGTCCCCCCCCCCCCCACCCAGACCCCTGGGGTGCAGCTCACCTATCGGGGGGTCCCTCGGCGCCCTCCCCCAGCAGGTAAAACTGCAGCGGGTTGGGCCAAAGCTCCTCCTTGATGATCTGGGGGGGAGAGATGGGAGGGTCAGGGGGGTTACTGGGAGCACTGGGAGGGGTTACTGGGAGCACTGGGAGGGGTTACTGGGAGCACTGGGCTCACCTCGGCCACACGGTCCCCCGCAGGGAAACTGTGGTCCCCAAACCACGCGAAGAAGCTGCGGGGGGCCGGGGGGCCCTTGTGGGGGCGGGACCGGGGGTCCTGCCCCTGCCACCACCGGATCGGGGTCGAGTGGGACACCAGGTGACCTGGGAGGAGGAACAACACACGAGGGGGTCACTCCGGACCCCCCCCAAACACCTCCTTGGGCTGCAGGAAGAGGGGGTGCCCCCCCTACCCCCACCAGCACCCACCGGAGGGGCCGCGCACGAACTCCTTGGCCACGACGTCGTTCTGGAAATAGGGGTTGACGCTGAAGAAGAAGCGGATGCGGCACCCGGGGCGGCTCTGGCCGAACTCCTCCACCTGCGGGCCCAGCTGTGTTACCTCGGGGGGGGCCCACACAGCCCCAAACCCACCCACCCCCCCTCCCCAGACCCCCTCCAGGCACCTGCAAACTCGTCATGTAGCTCAGCGCGTCCTCGTCGCGGTCGCTGATCATGGCCGAGAGCTGCGGGTGGTTCAGGAACTGGGGATGGGGGTCAAGGAAAGACGGATCTGGGTGTTCCCGTGTTGCCCCCCCCCCGCCCCGGCTGCAGCCCCCCCCAAGGATACGGCGGTGACCCAGAAGCCGGGGATGTGCTGGATCAGGCGGTTGCGGCGCTGCAGGTGGGGCCGGCGGCGGAGGCAGAACCGGGTGCGGAGGCGGCGGAAGGCCCGAGCCGCCTCCTCCTCCACGGCCTCCAGCTCCAGCTGCACGGCCTCCAGCGCCGCCAGGTAGCGCGCCGGGCCTTCGTCCCGCTCCTCCTCCTCTTCCTCGTCCTCGTCCTCGCCCAGGGAGATCACCGCGCTCTCCTCGGCCACGTGCTCCTTGGGGACTGGGACCCCCGCGGGCTCTGGGACCCCCACGAGGTCTGGGAGCCCGGGGCCGCCCCGGCTCTGCCCCACACAGGCCGTGGGGGTGGGCTCCAGGCTGTCCTCGGGCTCCGTGGCGGACTCCACGCCCCCCTTCTGCTCTCTGTCCTGCTGCACGTGGCCAGTGAGGGTGGTCTCCAGGCTGCCCGTGTCCTCCCTGGTGGTCTCCAGGCCCCCATTCCCACTTCTCTCCCACTCCGAGCACTGGGTACTGGCAGTCTCTGCGCTCCCCTTGGGCCTCACCGGCGTCTTTGCCTTGCGCCTGCTGGTGCTTTTGAGGTCCCCAGCAGGGCAAGCATCAGTCTCCACGCTCCCCAGCACCTTGGTGGTGATCTCCAGGCCCCCTTTGCTCCTTCTCCCTTGCTCCAAGCAGCGAGTGACGGCGGTCTCCAGGCTCCCCTTGCGCCCGTTGGTGGTCCCGAGGCTCTCTGTGACCTCCCTGCTGGTCTCCAGACCACCCGTGGCCTCTCTGGTGGTCTCCAGGCTTCGCTTGGGTTCCATGGGAGTCTCCACGACACCCTTGTTCTGCTCCAAGGAGTGAGTGGCAGCAATCTCCAGGTCCCCCATGGCCTCACTGGTGGTCTCCAGGCCCTCTGTGACCTCTCTGGTGGTCTCTGAACCCCCTTTTTCCTGCTCCAAGCAGTCGCTACTGGGGGTCTTCAGGCTCCCTTTGCACCTGCTGATGGTCTGTAGGCTCCCCTTGAGCCTGTTGGTGGTCTCCAGCCTCTCTACTGTCTCTCCGGTGGTCTCCAGGCTCACCTTGAGCCCACTGGTGGTCACCAGGCCCTCTGTGACCTCTCTGGTGGTCTCCAGGCCCCCTTTTTCTTGCTCCAAGCAGTGGGTGATGGTGGTCTCCAGGCCGCCCTTGGCCTCCTCGGTGGTTTCCGGGTTGCCCATGGCCTGTCCGGTGGTCTTCGGCCCCCCCGTGCCCTCCCCGGGGGTCTCCAGCCCCTCCTTGGGGGTATCGAGCCCGTCCCCGGCCAAAGCCGCGATCTCCGGGCGGCCGCCAGGGGGCGCGCGCGCGTCCCCGCCGCCGCCCCGCGCATGCCCGGACCCGTCGCCCCGCGCGCGCGCGCTGCGGCCCTCACCACGACCTCCGGCGGGGGTGGGGGAACGGGCCGTCTCTCCGCGGGTAACGGCGGCGGCAGGGCCCGTCCCGGTGGGCTCGTCCAAGCGGCGGAGCTTGGCCGGGGACGGCCGGTCCGCCCCGGCCCCGGCCCCGCTCATGGCGGCGGCTCCGGCGCCCGCCAGGGCCGAAGCAGCGGCCGAAAAAGCGCGCGCGCTGCCGCCGCCGCCGCCGGAGCCCCGCCCACCCGCTCGTCACTCGCGCGCTGCCCATTGGCCCGTTGCCGTGGCGACGCCCGTCACGCGGGGCGGGCGGGAAAGGGGCAGCCAATGGGCGCGCGCTGCTTTGGCGGGCTCGGGGAGCCCGGTGGGTGGGGCGGGAGAGCCGCGCGCATGCGCAGCGTGAGGAGCGCACGTGCGGGCGGCGCGAGAGCCCCGCCGTGAGGGGAGAGGCCACGCCCCACTCCCGTCATGAGGGGCTGGGGGACCGCGGGGGGAGCGGGACCCCCAGGAGGGCATGGCATCCCCCCCACACTGTCACCTGAGGGACTGGGACCCCTCCCACAGTGACTTCAGAAGGGCTCCCCCCCTCCACTTCTACCTGAGGGGCTGAGGGACTGCAGGACCGCTCTGAAGGGGACAGGATTTCCCCCTCCCAGTGAGTCTAGAGGGGCTGGGACCCCCCACTATCACCTGAGGGACTGGGACCCTCCCACAGTGACTTCAGAAGGGCTGGCTGACCCCCTCCTTCCCCCCGCTGTCACCTGAGGGTCTGAGGAACCGTGGGGGGAGGTGGAGGTGGAACACCTCCCCACTGTGACTCCCACGCGATGTCACCTAAGGGACTGAGGGACTACAGGGAGAGCGGACCATCCGGAGATGACAGGATACCCCGACAGTGAGTCCCGAGGGGCTGGGACACACCCTGCTGCTGTCACTCGAGGAGCTGAGGGACTGTGGGGGGAGGAGGACCTCATAGGGGACGGGACCTCCCCCACCAGTGAGTCCAGAGGGACTGGGACCCCCCATAGTGACTTCAGAAGGGCCGCCCCCCTCGCTGTCACCTGAGGAGCTGAGGGACCGCAGGGGCAGGCAGGAGGGGACAGGACCACCACCCACACTGTCACCCAAAGGGCTCAGGGACTGCAGGGGGAGCAGGACCCCCCCGGGAGGACTGGAGCCCCCCGCAGTGAGTCCAGAGGGTGTGGGACACCCTCGCTGTCAGCTGAGGGACTGGGACTCCACACAGTAAATCCAGGGGACTGTGACACTCCCCATAGTGAGTCCTGAGGAGCTGGGACCACCCCAATGTCACCTGAGGGGGCAGGACCCTCCCCACAGTGAGTCCTGAGGAGCTGGGACCACCCCAATGCCACCTGAGGGGCCAGGACCCTCCCCACAGTGAGTCCTGAGGAGCTGGGACCACCCCAATGTCACCCGAGGGGCCAGGACCCTCCCCACAGTGAGTTCTGAGGAGCTGGGACCACCCCAATGTCACCCGAGGGGCCAGGACCCTCCCCACAGTGAGTCCTGAGGAGCTGGGACCACCCCAATGTCACCCGAGGGGGCAGGACCCTCCCCACGGTGACTCCTGAGGAGCTGGGACCACCCCAATGTCACCTGAGGGGCCAGGACCCCCCCTTTGCCTGGATCCAGGGCACGGAGGACCCTCCCTGAGGACTGACAACCCCCTCAGCAGCTTCACTGGGGGCTGGGGACCCCCTCCTGGCCACCTCCAGGATGCTCAGGACCCCTCCAGCTGCTCCCAGGACACTCGGGACCCCTCAACTGCCTCCAAGGAGCCTTAGGACCACTCCCCGCTTCTTCTTAGGGGGCTCAGGACCGTCCCTCCCCAGGTGGCCCCAGGACATTCAGGGCTCCCCGGGGGTCGCAGACCCTTGTGTCACGACAAGGAGCCCACGACATGACACCCGAAGGTGAGCGTGCCCCATCTCCGGGGTGTCTGGGGGGGCTGTTTGTCATCCACGGGCCCCGTGACCTTTGCTGGGACCTTTCCCCGGGGCAGGAAACGGCTGCGACAGCGACGCCGTGAGGGGGGAGGGGGGGGGGGGACAACGGGCCCCCACCCCCTAAACAGAGACAGACAACCCTCCCCTACCCCCCCCTTCCCCCCAGAGCGCCCCCCATGACAAGAACTCGGGGACACCGTCGTTCCATGGCTGTATGTACACAGGGGCGCCCCAAAACTCGGGGGGGGGAGGGGGTGCACATGAATCGGGGCGGGGGGGGGGGGGGTCCCACAAAGTGACAGTGCCCCCACCCCGGGGAGGGGTGGGGGGGCAATTTGGAGGTGCCCTTCGATCACCCCACGCCACAACTCAGCCCCCCCTTCCCCCCCAGCTCCCCCGAGTGATTTAGGGGTGTCCCACGTTTTCAAGGGTGAAATGGGTGGGGGGGCTGTGACGATTTGGGAGGTGACAATTTTGGGTGGTGACAATGGGGCTTTCCCCCCCCCCTCACGTGAGCCAGGCAAGCGCCAGGTAGAGCCCCAGGGCCAGCGCCGCCGTGGGACCCCCCCCGTCCCCCCAGGCCACCGGCACCAGCACGGCCAAAGCCAGGACCACCCCGCACCCCCTGAGGGCCCCCCCCAAACTGGTCCCCCTCCCCCGGGGGGGCCGCGCCGGCACCACCAGCGCCCCCTCCACCGGCCCCCCCCTCCCCAGCAGCACCGGGGGGCTGCACCGCCCCCCACCCTCGTAGCGCAGGGCCATCTCGTTGGCCAGAGAGGTGTTGGGGGCTCGCTCGGGGAAGGGGGGGCCCCCGTTTCTCGGGGGGGGGTCGCTGTCGCCGGGGTCCCCCCGCAGCCGGCGCAGGTGGGACAGGTAGAGCTGCTCCAGCTCCCGCGCCACCGCCTCGTCCTCGGCGCCCTAAGGGGAGGGGGGGGCACAGTTTGGGGTACCCCCGTCCTCGGGGAGGCACGGTTTGGGGTACCCCCTTCCCTGGGGGAGGGGGGCACCCCAGTTTTGAGGGAGACAGGGTGTTGTCTCACCTGTGCCGGGGGCTGCTCCACATCCGGGGGGGGCGTTGGGGCAGGGTCAGGCTCTGTGGGAGGGAAAGGGGGGGGGTGAGAGACCCCCCAAAATTTGGGGGAGGGGGGGGATCCCCAAAACTGGGGGGTGCCCCAGTACTCGGGGGTGCACCCCCAAAGTTGGGGGGGGGCAATACTTACCTGTGCTGTGGTCGGGGGGTGGGGGCTGCACGTCCTCCGCCTCCTGTGGCCTTTTGGGGGGACACGGGTGTGGGGGGGGTCACCGGAGAGGACCCGTCGCCCCCCGCCCCCCAAATTAGGGGTGGGGGAGCAGCATCTGCAACCCCCCAGAAGGTGACCCACATCCGGGGCCCGAGGGTCCGGGGGGAACCCAGACGTGCGCCACATCCCCCCCCCCCCCCCCAATTTCGGGGGGCACATGCGGGGGGGTGGGGGGTTGACCCCATTTTTGGGGGTCCCCCATGCAGATTCCCCCCCCCACCCCCATCTCTTACCTGCCCTTCCCAGGTCTCATCCAGATCCCGGGGGGGGGCGGCTCTCCCACCGCGCCCCCCTCCCCCCCTACCGGGGGTCCCCCCCCGCCCCCCCCCGGCGGCCCCCCCCGCCCCCGAGGGTCCCAGGGCCGGTATTGCCGCAGGCGGGTCAGGGGCAGCCCCAGAGCGTCGGCGAAAAGGACCCGCCGGGACCCCCCGCCCACACCGGGGGGCGCGGGGCTGTCGGGGTCCCCCGGGGGGGCGGCGGGGGGCTCGGGGACCCCCGGCGGGGGCGCGGGGACCTCCGGGAGGGGGGGGGGACGGGGTCGAGGCGGGTGAGAGGGGGGTCCCGCCAGCCGAGGGGTCATGAGGGGCCGGGGGGGGGGGTCCCGGGGGTCCGGGGGGGGGGTCCCGGGGCGCGGGGGGGGATGGGAGGGGCCCCCCCCGCGCGGGGCACGCCGGGAGTCCGGCCACGGGGGGGGCGCCGGGGCGGAGGCGGGAGCCCGGGCCATGGCGGAGGGGCGGGGCCGGGAGCCGCAGCGCGGGGGCGGGGCCGGCCCGGGGGGCGGGGCCGGCCCGGGGCGGGGCCTGTTGGACGGGGCGGGGGGCGGGGGGGCCGAGTTGAGGGTCCCGGGCGGAGGGGCTGTGAAAGGGGGGGCTCCCCCCCCGCATTCCTGAGTTCTCTGAAGGGTGTCTGGGGGGCTCCTGGAGACTGGGGGGACCCTCCGAGGGGGATGGGGATGACAAATGGGGGGGGTTAAAGGGCCGCTCCTGGGGGGACAAAGTGTCCGTGTCCCCCCCCCCCGGCAGTGTCTGCACCCGTTTGGGGAGCGCTGAGAGTTCAGCAGGGTCCCCCAGGACGCCTGAGTTCTCCGGGGGATGCTTAGGGGGGTCCTGGAGATCGGGAGGACCTCCGTGGGTGGGGGTCTTGAGGGGGTGTTAATGGGCCCCCCGTGTTCCCATGGGTCCCCAGGGTCTGGGGGAGCAAAGAGGGGTCCCCCCAATATCTGCTCCCCTTGAGGGGTGCAGTGGGGTGTCGGGGGGGGGACATTAGCACCCCCAAACACCTGGGTCTCCCACGGGGTTTTTGAGGGGTCCTGGAGATGGGGGGGTCCCCAGGGTGTGGGGGCTTTGAGGGGGCATTAGAGGGTCCCCCCCCTCCGAGTTCCCCACAGGACTGCGCCCCTGGGAGCGGTACTGGGGTTCCCTTCGTGACCCCCCCCAAAAAAGGAGCCTCGGCCACAAGTGAAAGTTTGGGGCAGTGCTGATGCCCCCCCCATGGGGAGGGGGCAAAAGGGGGGGGGTGGAGGATTTGGGGGAACCCCCAGGACCCCCCCAAGTGTGGGAGGGTTCTCTGACATCACGGGGGGGGGCATAAAAAGCGGGGTGCCAGGACGTGAGCGGGTTTGGGGAGGGGGTCCGGGGGGGGGGCGGCTGTGCCCTAACACCGGCCCGAGGGGAGGGGGCAGCGTGCGAGGGCCTTGGCACGAGGGGCCTGGAGCCGCACACGTGGGCACGGGGGGGTGGGCTGGGGGTCCCTATGGGGGGGGGGGGTCCAGGCACCGGCTCTGCTCCACCCCCCTCCAAAAATCCACCCCACCCCCCCTCCCTTATTTCCTGCCCGCTCGGGCTCAGTTTCAGGTCTCTTCGAGCTGGGGAATTCCCGGGGGTGGAAAAACTCCCAACCCCACCCCGAAAATGGGGAGGGGTCCCGGGTGCTACACCCAGCGCCGCACTGGGGTAAAACCCGGCCAATTCGGGGCTGGAAAGCGTCAAAAACTGACCTTTAACCAAGTGGATTTTGGGGCCGCTTGCATGGAAAAAGGGCAAAACTCAGGGCCTGCAGGTGGAAAAAGCCCCCAAAATTTGGGGGGGGGGGGGGGGGCAGGGCGGCGGGGGGAGTGCTTTTCCCGAGGTTTTTCCCCTTTCTGAGCAGTTTTTAGGGATTTGGAGGTACCCGAGCGATTTGGGGCCATTTCCCGGCTTTTCGGAGGGGGCGTTTGAGCTGCTTTTTTCAACAGCGTCATTTTGGGGCATTTCAGGAGTTTTGGCGGGGTTTGTGGGGGGGATGGGACTTGGGGGGGTGGGGGGGACAGACTCCTGCAGTTTGCGAGACCCCCCCCCCCCAAAGGGTTCAAGGCGTCAGTTTTGGGGGATTTCTGCCTGGCTGGTTTAGGGGTACCTCTGCCCAGCAGTTTTGGGGCGTTTTATTGAATTTTGGGGCGTCTCTGGCCATTTTGAGGGGTTTGTACCCAGTTACTTTAGGGCGTTTCTCCTCATTTTGGCACATCTCGATTCGGGGTGTTTCTGCCTGGCCATTTTCGGGCAAATCTCTGCTTTTTAGGTTTTTTTTTCCTGGCTGCTTTGGGGTGTTTCTCATCATTTTGGGGACTCTCTGTTCCGACATTTTGGGGTGTCTCTGCCCAGCTGTTTTGGGACGTTTCTCCACTTTTTGAGTTACCTCTTTACAGCCATTTTTAAGATATTTCTGCCCAGCTGTTTTGGGGCATCCTGCCTCATTTTAGGGTGCCCTTGGCCATTTTTGAGCGTTTTGACTCATTTTGGGACGTCTCTGGCCATTTTGGGATGTCCGTGCCATTATTTTGGGGCTTTTCTCCTCATTTTGGGGTGTCTCTGTCTGGGCATTTGGGATGTTTCTGCTCTGTTGTTTTGGGGCATTTCTTGGTATTTGGGGGCATCTCAGCCTGGCTGGTTTGGGGTGTCAGTGCCCGATCATTTGGGGGCATTTCTCTGCATTTTGGGGTGTCTCTGCCCAGCCAATTCAGGGTGTCGCCATCCACCCATTTTTGGGGCATTTCTGCAGCTTTCGAGGAGTTTCTCGCTGGTCATTTCGGGGTGCCCAGCTGTTTTGAGGCATTTCCCAGTATCTCTGGCCGGTTTGGGGTGTTTCTGCCTGGTCTTCTTGGGGCATTTCCCTGCGTTTCGGGGTGTCTTGCCGTGATGACTTTGGGGTGTCCCTACCCTCCCGATTTGTGCTGTTTCTTCGCATTTGGGGCCATTTCATCCCACACGTTTCAGGGCATTTCTCAGCCGTTTTGGGGCATTTCTCTGCATTTTGGGGTGGCTGCGCCTTGGCCGTCTTAGGGCACCTGTTTGGGTCTGGGGGGGTCACCTCGGCCCCCCACCCCCGCCGTGACTCAGGGCTGTGGTTTCCCGTCTATAAATTGGAGGTGGAAGCACCCGGTGTCACCCAGAGCCATGGCGGGCGCCCGGGACCCGTGAGCTGGGGGCACTGGGAGGCACTGGGAGGCACTGGGAGCACACTGGGAGGCACTGGGAGGCACCGGGAGCACACTGGGGAGGCACTGGGAGCACACTGGAGGGCACTGGCGTGATGCTGGATGGGACTGGGGGAGCACAGGATTGATGCTGGGTGGGACTGGGAGGGCTCTGGTGGGGACTGGGAGGGAAACTGGGAGCAGTGCAAGGCACTGGGTGGGGACTGGGATGGACTGGGATGGACTGGGGAGTGTCGGGAGGGGTTGGTGGGAACTGGGATGGACTGGGATGGACTGGGGAGTGTCGGGAGGGGTTGGTGGGAACTGGGGTGGACTGGGATGGACTGGGGAGTGTCAGGAGGGGTTGGTGGGAACTGGGATGGACTGGGGAGTGTCGAGAGGGGCTGGAGGAGCACTGGGTTGGGAAAATGGGGAGGCTGGGAGGGTGTTGGTGCAGACTGGGATGGAGTGGGTGGCACTGGAGGACTGGGGCTGTGGCTTACTGGGGAATGCTGGAAAGTACTGGGGGAAACTGGGAAGGAGCGGGAGGGTAACAAAGATGGATTGGGATGGGCTGGGAATACACTGGGGTGGGCTGGGGAGATGCTGGGAGGGACTGGGTAGCACTGGAAAGCACTGGGAGGGATTGCAGTTTACAGGGAGAGACTGGAGGGGTGCTGGGAAGGACTGGGAGGGACTGCGGCTTACTGGGGATACTGGAAAGGACTGGGGGAAACTGGAAATGACTCGGTGCTTACTGGGAGAGCTTGGGATGACAATGGGAGGGACTGGGGTAGACTGGGATGGATGGGCGATGGTGGATGGCATGAGGGGTGCCAGTGGAAGATGGGAGGGGGCCCAGCCCTTACTGGGAGCACTGGGCGATACTGGGAGAGGTAACTGGGCCAGGACAGGCTGGAGGGGGGCTGCTGTCCCCCGCCCGCGCGGGTTCCGGGACTCGCGGTGACGCAGGACCTGCGGGGGACACGTGTCCAGGCCTGGCACACGCGTGTGTCACACGCTCGGAGGGGGGGAGGGGAGGGCAGGGGGAGGGTCGGAGGGGGGGGGTCTCACCCCCTCCCACCCCCCCCCCCCCCAGGCAGCGCCGCCCCCCCCGCAGCCCCCAGGACCGGCCCACGGTGCTGACCCGCGCGGACGGGGGGGTCCCTCGGCGCACCCAGGTGCGGGGCAGAGCCCGGGCCACCAATTCGGGGGGGGGGGGGGGGTGGGGTGGGGTGTGCGTCAGGAGGGGGGGGTTCACCTCCTGCCCCCCCCCAACCACACAGGTGCCACCCGAGGGGGGGTCGTGCCCCCCCCTCCTGCACGTGCAGCACCCCGGGGTGCTGGTGATGCGAACTCGGCTGCCCCCGGCGCACGGTGAGCCCCCCCCCTCAGACCCGCCCTCCCCTTCTTCGGGGGGTGTCCTCCCTTTTGGGAAACCCCTCCCCCCCAAAAAAAACTCCTCCAGGTCTCCCCGGTTTGGAATGGGGCCCCAAAGACCCCCCCGGCCGCGACAGAGACCCCTCACCCGCCCCTGCCGGCAGCGACCCCCCCCCCACCGCCCCCCGGCGCTGCGCAGCCCCCAAGGTGAGTGGGGGCTTTGGGGGGGGGGGGGTTGGGGGGATCCCGGACCCCCGTCCTCACCTCGCACCCCCCAAAATTCACCTCCAGGCCCCCCCGCCGTGAGCCGGGGGAGGTGGCTCAGTGCCTGCGGCAGCTGGAGAGGATCCAGGAGCTGGAGCAGCAGGTGAGGGGGGCCCCCAAAATCCCCCCTGAGCCCCCCCAGTCCTACCCTGACACCCCCCAAATCCTGACCCGATCCCCCCAAGTGCCACGGGACCCCCAAGTGTCCTGGGACTCCCCACAAAAACACAACTCCAACCCCAAACCTGTGCCCCTCCTGTCCCCCCCAGATCTGGGACCCCCCCAAACCGTGTCCTCCCTGTGCCCCCCAGCCCATCGCCCCCCAAACCTGTCCCCCCCAACCCATCACCCCTCCCAAGGCCCATTTCATCAACAAAACCATGACGCCCCCAAACCTGTGCCCCCCATGTCCCCCAAATCCTGTGTGTGACCCCCCTGTCCCCCAAACCCCGTGTGTGACCCCCCCGCCCACCAAACCCATCCCCCAAACCCCGTGTGTGACCCCCCAAACCCCCCCATGTCCCCCAAACCCCATGTGTGACCCCCCACCCCCCAAACCTGTACCCCAAACCCCGTGTGTGACCCCCCGCCCCCAAACCTGTACCCCAAACCCCGTGTGTGACCCCCCAAACCCCCCCATGTCCCCCAAACCCCATGTGTGACCCCCCGCCCCCAAACCTGTACCCCAAACCCCGTGTGTGATCCCCCCGCCCACCAAAACCATCCCCCAAACCCCCTGTGTGACCCCCCAAACCCTCCCATGTCCCCCAAACCCCGTGTGTGACCCCCCAAACCCCCCCATGTCCCCCAAACCCCATGTGTGACCCCCCGCCCCCCAAACCTGTACCCCAAACCCCGTGTGTGACCCCCCCACCCCCCATGTCCCCCAAACCCCGTGTGTGACCCCCCCGCCCCCAAACCTGTCCCCCAAACCCCGTGTGTGACCCCTCCCAAACCCCAAACCCGTCCCCCAAACCCCGTGTGTGACCCCCCCCGCCCCCAAACCCCGTGTGTGATCCCCCACCCCCCAAACCCCCCCATGTCCCCCAAACCCCGTGTGTGACCCCCCCGCCCCCCAAACCTGTCCCCCAAACCCCCTGGCCCCCAAACCCCGTGTGTGACCCCCCGCCCACCAAACCCATCCCCCAAACCCCGTGTGTGACCCCCCACCCCCCAAACCCTCCCATGTCCCCCAAACCCCGTGTGTGACCCCCCCGCCCCCCATGTCCCCCAAACCCCCCCCTGGCCCCCAAACCCCGTGTGTGACCCCCCCGCCCACCAAACCCATCCCCCAAACCCCGTGTGTGACCCCCCAAACCCCCCCATGTCCCCCAAACCCCATGTGTGACCCCCCGCCCCCCAAACCTGTCCCCCAAACCCCCCCTGGCCCCCAAACCCCGTGTGTGACCCCCCGCCCCCCAAACCTGTCCCCCAAACCCCCCCTGGCCCCCAAACCCCGTGTGTGACCCCCCCGCCCCCCAAACCTGTCCCCCCCCGCAGTTGGCCCGCGAGCGGCACCGCCTGGGGCTGTTGCAGGCGCAGCTCCTCCGGAGGGCCCCCCCCAGCACGGTAAGGGGGGCAACACACCCCAAAACAGGGGCGGGGGGCTGGGGCCCCCCCCACAGCGGTGCCAGCCCCTCACTTGTGTGCTCCCCCCCCCCCTCCCTCCAGGGCCCCCCCGGGAAGGGCCAGGCTGGGCTCCCCCCGATTTGGGGTCCCGCAGCCGCCCCCGAGGCAGAGGGGGACCCCGAGATGATGCTGACCCCCCCGGGGCACCCTTGGGAGCGCGGGGGGCTCTACCCAGGTGAGCCCCGGGCTTGGGGGTGTGGGGGTGTCCCCCCAAATAACCGGGGAGGGGGCTGGGTCCGGCTGACCCCCTCTGGCCCCCCCAGAACTGGAGTACTACCGGCTCAGCACCGCGCGGCCCCCCTACACCTACGCCACGCTCATCCGCTGGGTCAGTGCCCCCCCCGAACCCCCAAACCCCCCCCCGGGCTCCCCCAAACCCCCTGGGGCACCCAGAGCCCCCCCCCGTGTCCCCAACACCCCCCCGTATCCTTCCCCCCACCCCAGCTCTCCCCTCATAGCCCCACTCCCCAATTTCCTCATCCCGGCCATCCTGCAGCCCCTCCATGTTCCCCCCCCCCCCAAACTGTCCCCAAAGCCCACCCTATGCCCCCCATAGCCCCCCCAGGCCACCTCACAGTGTCCCCAAACCTGCCATGCTCCCCCCTGTGACCCCAAGTGTGTCCCTGTACCCCAGACCCTCCCCAGAGCCCCCCCCAAAGTGTCCCCACGCGCTGCCGTGCCCCCCTAAACCATCCTCAGCTGTCTCCAAAGCCACCCCAAAAGTTTATCCCCAACCCTCTCGTGTCCCCCCAATGTCACCTGTGTCCCCCCAATGTCCCCCCAATGTCCCCCCGTGTCCCCAATGTCCTCCCAATGTCCCCCCAATGTCTCCCCAATGTCCCCCCAATGTCCTCCCAATGTCCCCAATGTCCCCCCAATGTCCCCCCAATGTCTCCCCAATGTCCCCCATGTCCCCCAATGTCCCCCCAATGTCCCCAATGTTCCCCCAATGTCCCCAATGTCCCCCCGTGCCCCCCAATGTCCCCCCAATGTCCCCCCGTGCCCCCAATGTCCCCCTCAATGTCCCCAATGTCCCCCAATGTCCCCCCCTCTCCCCAATGTCCCCCCAATGTCCCCCCCATGTCCCCAATGTCCCCCCGTGCCCCCTCAATGTCCCCCAATGTCCCACCAATGTCCCCAATGTCCCCCCAATGTCCCCCCGTGCCCCCAATGTCCCCCCATGCCCCCCAATGTCCCCAATGTCCCCCCAATGTCCCCCCAATGTTCCCCCAATGTCCCCGCCCCCCCCAGGCCATCCTGGAGTCCCCGCAGCGGCAGCGCCCCCTGGCGGAGATCTACCACTGGTTCAGCCGCAGGTTCGGCTTCTTCCGGCACAACACCCGCACCTGGAAGGTGGGGACCCCCGGGACCCCCCAGAGACACCCCGGAACCCCGAGCAGCCCCCCGGGACCCCCCAGAGACACCCCGGAACCCCGAGCAGCCCCCCCGGGAGCCCCCAGACACACCCCGGAACCCCGAGCATCCCCCCCGGGAGCCCCCAGACACACCCCGGAACCCCGAGCAGCCCCCGGGAGCCCCCAGACACACCCCGGAACCCCGAGCAGCCCCCCCGGGACCCCCCAGACACACCCCGGAACCCCGAGCAGCCCCCCGGGACCCCCCAGAGACACCCCGAAACCCCGAGCAGCCCCCGCGGGACCCCCCAGACACACCCCGGAACCCCGAGCAGCCCCCCCGGGACCCCGGAACACCCCCGGGAACCCCGAACACCCCCGGGAACCCCGAACAACCCCCGGGACCCACCAAAACACAGCACGAAACAACCCCCCGGAACCCCCGAACCACCCCCGGGAACCCCAAAGAACCCCCCCGGGAACCCCGAACCACCCCCGGGAACCCGAAAAACCCCCCCGGGAACCCCGGAACACCCCCGGGACCCCCAGACACACCCCGGGAACCCCGAGCAGACCCCCCGGGAACCCCGAACCACCCCCGGGAACCCCAACAACCCCCGGGACCCCCCAGACACACCCCGGAACCCTGAGCAGCCCCCCCGGGACCCTGGAACACCCCCGGGAACCCAGAACAACCCCCGGGACCCCCCAGACACACCCCGGAACCCCGAGCAGCCCCCCTGGGAACCCCGAACACCCCCGGGAACCCCAAACCACCCCTGGGACCCACCAAAACACAGCACGAAACAGCCCCCCGGAACCCCGAACCACCCCCGGGAACCCCAAAGAACCCCCCCGGGAACCCCGAACCACCCCCGGGAACCCGAACACCCCCCCGGGAACCCCGGAACACCCCCGGGACCCCCAGACACACCCCGGAACCCCGAGCAGACCCCCCGGGAACCCCGGAACACCCCCGGGAACCCCGAACAACCCCCGGGAACCCCA
This sequence comes from Aphelocoma coerulescens, assembly GCF_041296385.1. NCBI lineage: Eukaryota > Metazoa > Chordata > Aves > Passeriformes > Corvidae > Aphelocoma > Aphelocoma coerulescens. The sequence goes on along the minus strand of NC_091044.1, from coordinate 1,008,736 downwards.
AACAACCCCCGGGACCCCCCAGACACACCCCGGAACCCCGAGCAGCCCCTCCGGGACCCCGGAACATCCCCGGGAACCCCAAAGAACCCCCCCGGGAACCCCGAACCACCCCCGGGAACCCCAAAGAACCCCCCCGGGAACCCCGAACCACCCCCGGGAACCCCAAAGAACCCCCCCGGGAACCCCGAACAACCCCCGGGACCCCCAGACACACCCCGGAACCCCGAGCAGTCCCCCCGGGAACCCGGAACACCCCCGGGAACCCAAAACAACCCCCGGGACCCACCAAAACACAGCACGAAACAGCCCCCGGGAACCCCAAAGAACCCCCCTGGGAACCCCGAACCACCCCCGGGAACTCCAAACAACCCCCGGGAACCTCCCAGGACCCCCGAACAACCCTCCCCAGACCCCAAACACACCCCGGGAGCCCCCAGACACAGCTCGGGAACCCCTTGGGACCCCGAAAAACACCCTGAGAGTTCCCTGCACCCTAAAACAGCCCCCCAGGACCCTCCGAGACCCCAAACAAATGCCCCCTTGGACCCCAAACACCCCCCGGGAACCCCCTGGGACCCCATAACAGCCTCCCCATGGACCCTGAAACACACCCGAGACCCCAAAACAGCCCCTCAGGACCCCCAACCGTCCCCAGAACTCACAAACATCCCTGGTACCCCCCCACACCCCAAAACCGACCCTGGGATTTCCAGTCCACCCCCACCCCCCCCAAACATCCCTGGGGCTTCCACGAACTCCTGGGGCCCCTCCAACCCCCCCCTGCACCCCCATCCTGGGGGTCACCCCAACTCCTCCCCAGCAGAGACCCCCCCCCACTCTCCATCACCATCATTGGGGACCCCCAGCACCCCAAAATGTTACCACCCACAGGTGGGACCCCCAAACCTGCCCCCTGGGACCCCAATGCTGCCCCGGACCCCCCCCTCCCAACACCCCCACTCCCCAAAAACGGGGGGGGGGGACCCCAAATTCTCCCAGCACCTCTCCAACCATCCCCGCCATCCATGACAGCTCAGAGACCCCCCCCCAACCCCCTCCAAATCCCTAAACCCTCCCCAGACCACCCCAAAATCCCTCAGGGAATGTGAGGGGGGGATGTCCAGCCCCCCAATTCCGGGGTCCCACCCTGATTTTGGGGTGTCCCACCCCCCCAGAACGCCGTGCGCCACAACCTGAGCCTGCACAAGTGCTTCGTGCGGGTGGAGGCCGCCCGCGGCGCCGTCTGGACCGTGGACGAGGCCGAGTTCCGGCGCAAGCGGGGCCAGCGCTACCCCAGGTACCCCCAAAACCCCACCCCGGCCACCCCAAAACCCCCCCCGGGCACCCCAAAAACGCGGGGGGTGTGTAAACCCCCCCCCCAAACACCCGTGATAACCCCGGGATGCCCCTCTGACCTCCACAGGGACTGTGACCTCAAGTACTTTCTGCCCCCCCGGAGCTGAGGTGGGACCCCAAAACCACGGAGGGGGGGGTGCCCCCAAGACCCCCCCCTCCCAGGAGGAACACGACACCCCCAAATCCTCCCCCCAAGAGCACCACGAACAGCCCCGAAACTGCACTGGGATTTATTGAAACCATAAAGGAACTGTCCCCCCCTCCCCACTGCGGGTGCGTTTTGGGGGGGCTACACGGGCACCCCCACACCCCGCTGTGTGCGGGGGGGGCGGCAGAGCCCCCCCGGCGGATTTTGGGGTGCGGATCCCTCCCCCCCCCTTGGTTTGGGGTCAGGCGTGGCGGGCACGAGCGGCCAGCAGCGCGTTCTCCTCCCGCAGCGCCCGGCAGTCGCTGAGGATCCGCTCCAGGCTGGCCGGGAGCTTGGCACTCGTCTCCCCCTCGATCTGGGGGGGCACAGATTGGGGGGGGCACAGATTGGGGGGGGGGGCACAGAATGGGGGGGGGGGCACAGAATGGGGGGGGGGGCAAAATGAGGGGAAAAAATGGTGGGGGAAAAAATTGGTGGGGGTAAAAATCAGAAGGAAGGAGTCGGGGAGGGGTACAAAGAATTGGGGGCACAAAAAGGAGATGGGAGTGCTCAGTTAACACCCAAATAGAGCCCCAACCATCCTGCCCCCCCCAAAAGACACCCTGCCCCCCCAAATCCATCCTGCCCCCCCCAAAAGACACCCTGCCCCCCTAAATCCATCCTGCCCTCCCCCAAACCGAGCCCCCCAAAACCCCACCTGCTCCTCCAGGTCCCGGATCTCCCTCTGGATGGTCCCCGTGTCCTCGATGGTCCGGATCAGCTGGGCACAGTTCTGGGGGGCAACAAGAGGGGTTTGTAGGGCACGCCCCCCCCACCCCCCCAAATTCCAGTCCCCCCTCCTCCCCCAGGGACCCTCCCAGTTCCACCTGGGCCCCCCCGGAGCCCCCCAGGCCCCGTTACCTCGTGCAGAGCTGCCAGGTACTTGTAGGCTTTTCTCACCACCTCGTCCCGCTTGGCGTCCTGGGGAAGGGAACAGTTTGGGGGGGCACAGGGACAGTTTGGGGGGCACAGGGACAGTTTGGGGGGCACAGGGACAATTTTGGGGGAGCACAGGGGCAGTTTGGGGGGCACAAGGACAGTTTGGGGAGGCACAGGGGCAGTTTGGGGGGCACAGGGACAGTTTGGGGGGGCACAGGGGCAGTTTGGGGAGGCACAGGGGCAGTTTTTGGGGCACAGGGACAGTTTGGGGAGGCATAGGGACAGTTTGGGGGGCACAAGGACAGTTTGGGGAGGCACAGGGGCAGTTTTTGGGGCACAGGGACAGTTTCAGGGGGCACAGGGACAGTTTGGGGGGGCACGTGACAGTTTTGGGGGGCACAAGGACAGTTTGGGGAGCACAGGGGCAGTTTGGGGGGCACAAGGACAGTTTTGGGGGGCACAGGGACAGTTTGGGGAGCACAGAGACAGTTTTGGGGACCATAGGGACAGTTTGGGGGGCACAGGGACAGTTTGGGGGGGCACAAGGACAGTTTCAGGGGGCACAGGGACAGTTTGGGGGGGCACAGGGACAGTTTGGGGGGGCACAGGGACAGTTTGGGGGGCACAGGGACAATTTTGGGGGGGCACAAGGACAGTTTGGGGGGGGCACAGGGACAGTTTTGGGGGAGCACATGTGACAGTTTCAGGGGGCACAGGGACAGTTTTGGGGAGCATAGGGACAGTTTGGGGGGGCACAGGGGCAGTTTTGGGGGAGCACATGTGACAGTTTCAGGGGGCATAGGGACAGTTTGGGGGAGCAAAGGGGCAGTTTTGGGGGGGCACAGGGACAGTTTTGGGGAGCATAGGGACAGTTTGGGGGGCACAGGGACAGTTTGGGGGGGCACAAGGACAGTTTGGGGGGGCACAGGGACAATTTTGGGGGGGCACAGGGACAGTTTCAGGGGGCACAGGGACAGTTTGGGGGGCACAGGAGCAGTTTGGGGGGGCACAGGGACAGTTTGGGGGGGCACAGCTTGGGTGGCACATGGGACACATGTAACAGTTTGGGGGGGTCCCAGCACCCCACCCCCCCCTGTCCCTTTGGGGGGATATCCCATACAGGGGATACCACTGAATGCACCCCGAGCCCCAGGCCCCCCAAAATCGCACTGTGACCCCCCCTTTTGGGGCTCCCTGCACCCCGAGGTGCCCCCCCCGGCCCCCCCACCTTGAAGAGCAGCTCGTCGGTGACGCTGAAGGTCCTCTCCAGCTTCCCCACCAGGGCGTTGATCTCCTTCTGCAGCGCCCGCGTGTCCTCCAGGATCTGGGGGGGGTCCCCGGGGGGGTTTCAGGCCTGGGGGGGGAGGGGGAGGGAACACGACCCCCCAAAACCCCTCCCCCCTTTGGGGGTGCACACAGCCCCCCACAGCCCCCAGCTCCCCCCCCAAAAACCTCAAATAAGACCGAACACCCCCCCAAGGCCTTTCCCCAAACTCCTCCAGGCTGCCTAAAAGACCCCAAAACTCTCTCCCTGCCCCCCCCCCCCCGCCCCCCAAGAGTTGGGGCCCCCCTAAACCGTCAGAGCCCCCCCAAAAGTGCCCCCCCCCACCTTCCCGATCTCCTCCTTCTGCTTGCGGATGTTGCCCACGATCTCCAGGATGCGCTGGGTGTAAACGGCGCGGGAGACGTCGCGGGGCAGCGCCTCGAGCTCCGCCACCTGCGGGGGTCAGCGGGGGGCCTGACACCCCCAAACTCCCCTGGGCACCCCAAAACGCCCCCAAAGCGCCCCTAAGCCCCACCCCCTCCCCCCGAGCACCTTCACAATACCTCAAGGTCTCCCTCGGTGACCCCAAAACGCTGCTGAGCCTCAAAACACCTCAAGGGACCCCCAAAAGCCCCAGGGATCCCCCAGTTCCTCCTGAGCCCCCCCAAAATGGCTCAAGGTCCCTCCCAGGAACCTCCCAAGCAACTCAGTGACTCCCCAAGCCCCTCTGAGCCCCCCTAGAACACCTCAAGGGCCCTCCCAGTGACCCCAAAACACCCCACGTTCCTCCAGTGACCCCTGAGCCCTCCCCCCAAATGTGCCAAGGTGCCCCCGGTGACCCTCCAAACCTTTCCAGTGACCCCTGAGCCCCCCCAAAACACCTCAGGGTGCCTCCCAGTGACCCCTGAGCCCCCCCAAAACACCTCAGGGTGCCTCCCAGTGACCCCTGAGCCCCCCCAAAGCACCTCAGGGAGCCTCCCAGTGACCCCTGAGCCCCCCCAAAACACCTCAGGGTGCCTCCCAGTGACCCCTGAGCCCCCCCAAAGCACCTCAGGGAGCCTCCCAGTGACCCCTGAGCCCCCCCAAAACACCTCAGGGTGCCTCCCAGTGACCCCTGAGCCCCCCCAAAACACCTCAGGGTGCCTCCCAGTGACCCCCAAGCCCCCCCAAAGCACCTCAGGGAGCCTCCCAGTGACCCCTGAGCCCCCCCAAAGCACCTCAGGGTGCCTCCCAGTGACCCCTGAGCCCCCCAAAACACCTCAGGCTGCCTCCCAGTGACCCCTGAGCCCCCCCAAAACACCTCAGGGTGCCTCCCAGTGACCCCTGAGCCCCCCCAAAGCACCTCAGGGTGCCTCCCAGTGATCCCTGAGCCCCCCCAAAACACCTCAGGGTGCCTCCCAGTGACCCCTGAGCCCCCCCAAAACATCTCAGGGTGCCTCCCAGTGACCCCTGAGCCCCCCCAAAACACCTCAGGGTGCCTCCCAGTGACCCCCGAGCCCCCCCAAAACACCTCAGGGTGCCTCCCAGTGACCCCCAAGCCCCCCCAAAACACCTCAGGGAGCCTCCCAGTGACCCCTGAGCCCCCCCAAAGCACCTCAGGGTGCCTCCCAGTGACCCCTGAGCCCCCCCAAAACACCTCAGGGTGCCTCCCAGTGACCCCTGAGCCCCCCCAAAACACCTCAGGGTGCCTCCCAGTGACCCCTGAGCCCCCCCAAAGGCCCTCAGGGTGCCTCCCAGTGACCCCTGAGCCCCCCCAAAGGCCCTCAGGGTGCCTCCCAGTGACCCCTGAGCCCCCCCAAAACACCTCAGGGTGCCTCCCAGTGACCCCTGAGCCCCCCCAAAACACCTCAGGGTGCCTCCCAGTGACCCCTGAGCCCTCCAAAACACCTCAGGGTGCCTCCCAGTGATCCCTGAGCCCCCCCAAAACACCTCAGGGTGCCTCCTAGTGACCCCTGAGCCCCCCCAAAACACCTCAGGGTGCCTCCCAGTGACCCCTGAGCCCCCCCAAAGCACCTCAGGGTGCCTCCCAGTGACCCCTGAGCCCCCCCAAAACACCTCAGGGTGCCTCCCAGTGACCCCTGAGCCCTCCAAAACACCTCAGGGTGCCTCCCAGTGACCCCTGAGCCCCCCAAAACACCTCAGGGTGCCTCCCAGTGACCCCTGAGCCCCCCCAAAGCACCTCAGGGTGCCTCCTAGTGACCCCTGAGCCCCCCCAAAACACCTCAGGGTGCCTCCCAGTGACCCCTGAGCCCTTCCAAAGCACCTCAAGGGCCCCCCCAGCGACCCCCCGAAGCCCCCAGTGCCCCCAGTCCCACCAGCTGGGCGTGCAGGGTCTCTTTCCGTCGCGCCTCCTCGGCGGCCGCGCGGCTGCGCTGGAGCAGCGCCCGCGTCTCTGCCAGGCGCCGCGACGACTCCCGCTGGGGGCGGGGGGACAGGGGGACCCCAAAGTCACCACGAGTCCGGGGGGGACAGGGAATCCCCAAAACCCAGCCAGGAGGGGGAACTGGAGCCCCCAGAATCGCTGCGAACGCACTCCAGGGCCCCAAAACCATCAGGGAGGGGAGCCCAGAGCCCCCAGGGATCCCAAAACTGACGAGGGAAAGATCTGGGGAGCCCAAAAGCCACAGGGAATGGACTCTAGGGACCCCAAAACCTTCTGGGAAGAGGCTCCAAAACCCCGAGGGACTGTCAAACCTACCAAGGAGACCTGGGGACCCCAAAACCCACAGGAAATGGATTGCAGGCACCCCACTTTTGGGGGAAACCACGCACCCCAAACCCACTGAGAAGGGATCTCAGAGGGCCCAGGGATGCCAAAATCGACCAGGGAGGGACCTGGGGACCCCCAAACCCATGGGGAAGGGACCCCGGGAACCTCAAAAACTACCGGGGGACCCCTGAATCCCCTGTGGAAGAACCCGAGACCTCCCAAACCCGCAGGGAAGGAACCCCAACCCCCCCATTTGAGAATGTGGGCACCCCAAACCCACGGGAAAACCAATTCCCGACCCCCGGGGACCCCAAACCCGCGAGGAGGGGCCCCGTTACCTGCGCGGAGTCGCGCAGGGCGCGGAGGTGCCGGAACTCGGCCAGGAGGGGCCCCCGGTGCCGCTCCCACTGCCCGGCCAGGCTGACGATGCGGCGGCTGCTGGACTCCACCACCAGCTGCGGGCAGTGCCAGGGCCCCCGAACGCTGACACCCCCGGAGTGCCCCCCAAAACCCCCCGACTGAACCCCCAAACTGACCCCCAAACGCTGACACCCCCCCGGAGTGCCCCCCAAAACCCCCCGACTGCACCCCCAAACTGCCTGAACCCCCCACAAACTGAACCCCTAAACGCTGACACCCCCGGAGTGCTCCCCCAAACTCCCCTGACTGAACCCCCAAACTGACCCCCAAACGCTGACACCCCCAGAGTGCCCCCCCAAACCTCCTGACTGAACCCCCAAACTGACCCCCCAAACGCTGACACCCCCGGAGTGCCCCCCCAAACCTCCTGACTGAACCCCCAAACTGACCCCTAAACGCTGACACCCCCGGAGTGCCCCCCCAAACCTCCTGACTGAACCCCCAAACTGACCCCCAAACGCTGACACCCCCGGAGTGTCCCCCAAACTCCCCTGACTGAACCCCCAAACTGACCCCCAAACGCTGACACCCCCAGAGTGCCCCCCAAACTCCCCTGACTGAACCCTCAAACTGACCCCCAAACGCTGACACCCCCGGAGTGCCCCCCAAACTCCCCTGACTGAACCCCCAAACTGACCCCCAAACGCTGACACCCCCAGAGTGCCCCCCAAACTCCCCTGACTGAACCCTCAAACTGACCCCCAAACGCTGACACCCCCGGAGTGCCCCCCAAACTCCCCTGACTGAACCCCCAAACTGACCCCCAAACGCTGACACCCCCGGAGTGCCCCCCCAAACCTCCTGACTGAACCCCCAAACTGACCCCCAAACGCTGACACCCCCCGGAGTGCCCCCCAAACCTCCTGACTGAACCCCCAAACTGACCCCTAAACGCTGACACCCCCGGAGTGCCCCCCAAACTCCCCTGACTGAACCCCCAAACTGACCCCCAAACGCTGACACCCCCAGAGTGCCCCCCAAACCCCCCTGACTGCCCCCCCAAACTGACCCCCCAAACGCTGACACCCCCTGGAGTGCCCCCCCAAACTCCCCTGACTGAACCCCCAAACTGACCCCCCCCAAATTCTGACACCCCCGGAGTGCCCCCCAAAACCCCCCGACTGCACCCCCAAACTGCCTGAACCCCCCACAAACTGAACCCCTAAACGCTGACACCCCCAGAGTGCCCCCCAAAACCCCCCTGACTGCCCCCCCAAAATGACCCCCCCCAAATTCTGACACCCCTTGGAGTGCCCCCCAAAACCCCCCAGACTGAACCCCCAAACTGCCCGAACCCCCCAAACTGACCCCCCAAACGCTGACACCCCCGGAGTGCCCCCCAAACTCCCCTGACTGCCCCCCCAAACTGACCCCCGAACGCTGACACCCCCGGAGTGCCCCCCAAAACCTCCCAAACTGACCCCCCAAACGCTGACACCCCCGGAGTGCTCCCCCAAACCTCCTGACTGAACCCCTAAACTGACCCCGCCCAAATTCTGACACCCCCGGAGTGCCCCCCAAAACCCCCCGACTGCACCCCCAAACTGCCTGAACCCCCCAGAAACTGAACCGCTAAACGCTGACACCCCCTGGAGTGCCCCCCAAAACCCCCCTGACTGCCCCCCCAAAATGACCCCCCAAACGCTGACACCCCCAGAGTGCCCCCCAAAACCCCCTGACTGCCCCCCCAAACTGCCCGAACCCCCCAAACTGACCCCCCCAAATGCTGACACCCCCTGGAGTACCCCCCAAACCTCCCTGACTGCCCCCCCACACTGACCCCCCAAACACTGACACCCCCAAACGCTGACACCCCCGGAGTGCCCCCCCAAACCCCCTGACTGAACCCCCAAACTGACCCCCAAATTCTGACACCCCTTGGAGTGCCCCCCAAAACCCCCCTGACTGAACCCCCAAACTGCCCGAACCCCCCAAACTGACCCCCCCCCAAATTCTGACACCCCCAGACTGCCCCCCAAACCCCCCAGACTGCCCCCCCAAACTGCCTGAACCCCCCTTACCTTCCCCCCCAAGCCCCCTCCCCACACTGTGACCCCAAACAACCCCACAGCCCCCCATGAACTGACCCCCCCCCCCATGAAGCCCCCCAAAACTGCCCCCCACTGTGGCTGTTCTACACCCCCAACTGCCCCCACCCCCCCCACCTGCTGTGCCCCCCAAACCACCCTGCTTCACCTGCCCCCCAACTGGTGCCATCCTATACCCCGAACTGCCCCCCAAACCCCTCCCCACACCTGCTGTGCCCCCCAAACTGCCCCCGGCCCCCCCAGCCCCTCACCTGCAGCTTGGCCATGTTGTTCTGGGCGTCCGGGAGCAGCTCCAGCGCCCTGGCCTTGACCCGCAGGGCGTCCTCGCGCCCCCCCAGCGCCCCCCGGCCCTGCCGCACCTCGGCCTCTGCCTGGGCACGGAGGGGGGCATTGGTCAGGGCACCCCAAAACCCCCCTGTGCCCCCCCAAAGCCTCCCAACCCTACCACACCACCACCTGGGCACCCCAAAACCCCCCAGTGCCCCCCAGCCCTGCCACACCACCTCCTGGGCACCCCAAAACCCCCAGCGCCCCCCAGAGCCCCCCCAGCCCTGCCACACCACCACCTGGGCATGGGGGGTCAGTCAGGGCACCCCAAAACCCCCCAGTGCCCCCCAACCCTGCCACACCATCACCTGGGCACCCCAAAACCTCCCAGTGCCCCCCCAGAGCCCCCCGACCCTACCACACCACCACCTGGGCACCCCAAAACCCCCCAGTGCCCCCCAACCCTGCCACACCACCACCTGGGCACCCCAAAACCTCCCAGTGCCCCCCCAGAGCCCCCCGACCCTACCACACCACCACCTGGGCACCCCAAAACCCCCCTGTGCCCCCCCTGTGCCCCCCAGCCCTACCACACCATCACCTGGGCACCCCCTGTGCCCCCCAGAGCCCCCCAGCCCTGCCACACCACCAGCTGGGCACCCCAAAACCCCCCTGTGCCCCCCCAGTGCCCCCCCAACCCTGCCACACCACCGCCTAGGCACCCCAAAACCCCCCTGTGCCCCCCAGAGCCCCCCCAGCCCTGCCACACCCCCACTTGGGCATGGGGGGGTCAGTCAGGGCACCCCAAAACCCCCCAGTGCCCCCCCCGGACCCCTCCGCAGCACCCACCTGGGTGAGGCTGAGCTGGGCTGCCCGAATCTCCCCCCGGCACCCCTCGATTTCAGCCTCCAGCCGGGCCAGGGTCTCCTCCAGCGTGGCCTCCTCGCTGGCCTGGCGTGAGCCGGGGTCCTGGGGGGGCAACGTGGCCATGGGGGGGCCCAGAGTGACCACACGGAGCCACCGGGGGGGGCCCAGAGTGACCACACGGAGCCACCGGGGGGGGCCAGAGTGACCACACGGAGCCACCGGGGGGGCCCAGAGTGACCACACGGAGCCACCGGGGGGGGCCAGAGTGACCACACGGAGCCACCGGGGGGGCCCAGAGTGACCGCACGGAGCCACCGGGGGGGGCCCAGAGTGACCGACACCCCCCTCTCACCTCCTCGGGGCCCTTCGGGGGCTGCAGGGTCTCGGCAGCCGCCTGGATCTGCTGCAGCAGCACTTGGGGGTCCTGCGGGATGAGACCCCGGAGCGGCTCAGAGCCTGGGAGGGTCTGGAGCAACCCACAGCCCCCCAAAACGAACCCAGAGCCCCCCAAATCCAACCCACAGCCCCCAAAAACAACCCAGAGCCCCCCAAATCCAACCCACAGTCCCCCAAAACAGCCCACAGCCCCCCAAATCCAACCTCCAGTCCCCCCAAATCCAACCCACAGCCCCCCAAAACAACCCAGAGCCCCCCAAATCCAACCCACAGCCCCCAAAACAACCCACAGCCCCCCAAATCCAACCTCCAGTCTCCCCAAGACAACCCACAGTCCCCCAAAACAACCCAGAGCCCCCCAAATCCAACCCACAGCCCCCAAAACAACCCACAGCCCCCCAAATCCAACCTCCAGTCTCCCCAAGACAACCCACAGTCCCCCAAAACAACCCAGAGCCCCCCAAATCGAACCCACAGCCCCCCAAAACAACCCACAGCCCTGCAAATCCAACCTCCAGTCCCCCCAAAACAGCCCACAGTCCCCCAAATCCAACCTCCAGTCCCCCCAAAACAGCCCACAGTCCCCCAAATCCAACCCACAGCCCCCAAAACAACCCACAGCCCCCCAAATCCAACCTCCAGTCCCCACAAATCCAACCCACAGCCCCCCAAATCCAACCTCCAGTCCCCCCAAATCCAACCCACAGCCCCCCAAAACAACCCACAGCCCCCCAAATCCAACCTCCAGTCCCCCCAAATCCAACCCACAGCCCCCCGAAACAGCCCACAGCCCCCAAATCCAACCTCCAGTCCCCCCAAAACAACCCACAGCCCCCAAATCCAACCTCCAGTCCCCCCAAAACAGTCCACAGCCCCCCAAATCCAACCTCCAGTCTCCCCAAATCCAACCCACAGCCCCCCAAAACAACCCACAGCCCCCCAAAACAGCCCACAGCTCCCCAAATCCAACCTCCAGTCCCCCCAAATCCAACCCACAGCCCCCCAAAACAACCCACAGCCCCCAAATCCAACCTCCAGTCCCCCCAAATCCAACCCACAGCCCCCAAAACAACCCACAGCCCTGCAAATCCAACCTCCAGTCTCCCCAAATCCAACCCACAGCCCCCCAAAACAACCCACTCCCCCCAAATCCAACCTCCAGTCCCCCCAAAACAACCCACAGCCCCCCAAATTCAACCCACAGCTCCCCAAAACAGCCCACAGCCCCCAAAACAACCCACAGCCCCCCAAATCCAACCTCCAGTCCCCCCAAATCCAACCCACAGCCCCCCAAAACAACCCACAGCCCCCCAAATCCAACCTCCAGTCCCCCCAAATCCAACTCACAGCCCCCAAATCCAACCTCCAGACCCCCCCAAACCCACAGCCCCCCAAAACAGCCCACAGCCCCCAAATCCAACCTCCAGACCCCCCAAAACAGCCCACAGCCCCCAAATCCAATTTCCAGACCCCCCCAAAACAGCCCACAGCCCCCCAAAAACAGCCCACAGCCCCCCAAATCCAACCCACAGCCCCCCAAATCCAACCTCCAGTCCCCCCAAATCCAACCTCCAGACACCCCCAAAACAGCCCACAGCCCCCCAAATCCAACCCACAGCCCCCCAAAGCAGCCCACAGCCCCCAAATCCAACCTCCAGTCCCCCCAAATCCAACCTCCAGACACCCCCAAAACAGCCCACAGCCCCCAAATCCAACCTCCAGACCCCCCCAAGCAACCCACAGCCCCCAAATCCAACCCACAGCCCCCCAAAACAACCCACAGCCCCCAAATCCAACCTCCACTCCCCCCAAAACAATCCTCAACCCTCCAGCAGGCTCCCAACACCCCAAAACCAAGCCCCATCCCCCCAAAACCATCCCCCATCTCGCCCTCCCCCACTGTAGCCCCCCACCTGTTCGTGGGTCAGGTGCTGGGTGCGGGTGAAGCGGGACCCCTTGGGCAGGGCCCCCCCGGCCCCCCCAGCCCCAAAAGCCTCCTGGAGCCAGGCAGGGTCCAGGGGGGGCCCCGGGGACGGTCCCTGGGGGCAGGGGGGGCACGCCTGGCGCAGGGGCTCCAGTGCCCGGAGCCGCGCCCGGAGCCGCTTTCGCCCCAAGTATTCCTGGGGGGGGGGGGCGGAGAGAAAAACGGGGGGGTCAGACCTGCAGGGACCCCCAAAACAGCCCCCAAACATCCCAACAGCCCCCCCAGGTGACCCCCAAAACAGCCCCCCCCCCCAATACTACAGAGGGGGCCCCTCCTTCGGACTCCCGGGAGTAAGAGAAAGGGGGCCTAGAGACCCCCCCCCCCCCCAAGGCCTGGGGACCCCCAGCCCCGCCCGGGGGTCTCACCTGGGGGGGCAGGCGGGAGGCCAGGCCGGGGCCCCCCCACTCAGCCTCCCAGTCGTGGCGGGCGCTGAGCTGGGCCGTGTGGGTCTCCAGCAGGGCCGGGGGGGTCTGCGAGGAAAGGGGGGGCTGTGCTGGCACCGGGGGGGCGGCCCCCCCAAAATACTCCTGCAGCTCTGCGGGGACAGCGGGGGGTGAGCAGAAACCCTCCCTAAAACAAACCTAAAACCCCCCCAACCCCCCTGGTATTACCCTCATCACCCCCCCCCCCCCAAAATCCTGACACCCCCCTTCCTGTAGGGCACAGCACCCCCATACCCCAAACCCCCAAATTTTACATAGAGGTCCCCAAATTTGGGGCAACAATGACCCCCCCACCACCCCAAATCCCCCCCGGCTCTTACCTGGGGATCCCCCACTTTGGGGCAGCACCAGGGGACAGGCAGAGAAAGGTTGGAGGTGACTTGTGCCCTAGGAAAGGTTAATTAATGTGTTAATTGCCCCCCCCCAAAACTAAGAGGGGAGCCCCCCCAGCTCGGGGGTGCCGGACCCCCCCGGTTCACCTGCAGCCGCTGCAGCCGGGCCGTGCGGCACACGGGGGGCACCCAGGGGGTCCCCAGCTGCTCCCGGATCTGGGCGCCGATGGCTCGGAGCAGCGCCCCCGATTTCCCTGGGGAGGGGGACAACGAGGGGGGGGTCAGGCCCCTCACGATCCCCCCACGGGGCTCCCCAGCAGCCCAGGGGACCCCCCCCCCCCCCCAGGCCCGTACCGGGGGGCTCGGCCCCGCGCTCGCCCTCGTCCCGCGGCAGCTTCTCCACGAGGAACAGGAGCAGGCGCCGCGTGTCGTGCTCGGAGCTGTACAGGAACGTCTGGTACCCCACGTCTCCCCCAAATCCCAGCTCCTGCGGGAAGGGAAGCCATTGGGGGGCACCCCAAAATTGTTGGGGTCCTCCCTTTTCAAGATCCGATGCCTTGTGGGGGGGGGGGGGTACCGAGGTTTGGTACCACAAACCCCCCCACGAATCGCAGCGAGGGGGCCCCCCCAGTTTTGGGGTGTCGCGGGGTTCGGGGCTACCTGGCAAGCCGCGGCCAGGTCGGAGGCGAGCCGGAAGCGTGCGGAGATGCCGGGGGGCAGCAGGGGGCTCAGGGGGGCTCCCAGCGCGGGGCGCACGGCCCGGAGGCACCGCACGGCCGCCTCCACCACCAGCTCGGGGGTCAGGTCCCGCACGCTCTGCACCTCGGGGGGCACCGCCCTGGGGGGGGGCACGGCCGTGGGGACCCCTCCCCGAGCACCCCCAAACCCTGACAGCCTCCTCGCTGCGGGGCCACGGCCGTGGGGACCCCCAAATCATCACATCCCCCCAAAATCCTGACACCCCCCCCCTTCCTGTGGGGCACAGCACCCCCATAGCCCAGACCTTCAGGGTCAGCCCCATCTTCAGTCTTCCCCCAGACTCCCAAAAACTGCCCGTGTCCCCCAAAACTCCCCCCTCAAAAGCCCTCAGGGTCTGCCCTGTGATCTCCCTAACCCCCCTTCAGGGACCCCCAAATGCCCAGTCACGCCCCCACAGCTCCCAAATCCTCAGGATGTTCCCCCAGGGACCCCCACAACCTCCCCAGGGTACCCCCACCCAAAATCCTCGGGGTCCCCCCGGTGACCCCCCAAACCTCCATCGGGGTGTCCCTCCGCCCTTCCGTGCCCTCCCCCTCCCAGACTCCCCAAAACTCCTTAGTGTCCCCCAGAGACCCCCCCAGATTCCCCCGCCCTCCAGATCCCCCCTCCCGACCCCCCCAATCCGCGCGGGTCGGGCTCCCCCCACCCAAATCCTCCCGTTCCCCCCCCCACTCACGTCCCCGCCTGGCGCAGGGAGTGGATCAGGATCTTGTCCACCTCCTCCATGGTTGGGGGGGGGGGGGGTCGGGGGGTCCCCAAATTCTACGGGAGGGGCGCGGGGGGGATTTGGGGAGACCGGGGGCTCCCGCACCCAGCGCGCGGCCGCCGGTCACGTGAGGGAAGGGGGAGGAGCGCCGCGCGCGTGGCACGATGGGAGTTGTAGGCAGCCGTGATGGAGCCGCGGGATATGACGGGAGTTGTAGGCGGCCGCGGCAGAGCATCACGGGAGTTGTAGGCGGCAGCAGCGGAGCGTGACGGGAGTTGTAGGCGGCGGCGTGTGGCGGGAAATTGCGGGGCCATGAGGGGAGGGAAGATGGCGGTCACGGGGCTGGTTCGGTAAATCCCGATATCCGCGGACAAAGCCCCTCTAACTAATTACAATTAGACGGTGCTGTGTTGATTCAGGCAGCGGCGGGCGGCACGGCAGCAGCCTCCTGAAGACATTCCGGCCAAGTACAAGGTTCTTTGTTCTCTATTTATCACTCAAAGTTTTACATCCTGTACATATGTATGGCCCCAGCACCTCCCATCCCCCGTGCTGTATTAAAATGAGATCATTGGCCTTTCACACATGCGCAGTTTCTCTCTGGAATTGGGTCGGTGGTCTCGAATTGGGTCAGTGGTCCTGAAAGATGAAGTCAGGAATGTTTTCCTCACCGTGACCTTTTCACCTCCTTGCTGTTGGCAGCCCTTCGTGACCTCTTGGCGCAGCCCAAGATCTCCTACTTTTGGTTAATTAGTACGAAAGCCAGGTGCTGTTCTTGGCTCTGTTGGTTTCAATTTGTTTTGATGACAGTTCATTTATTCTGTTTCCTTCTACAAACAAAACTTAAACCAAAATATAATGGCAAATTATACATCACTTGGCTCTAGCTTAGGCATCCACTAATCATTAACTGAACTTTTGTTCCTCTATCTTAATTAATACAATTTTCTTCTAACTCTTAGCTAAAATTTTAACCTTTTAGAGCCTTGACTCAGGACGATGGAGCTCATGGGGAATGTGAGGGGAAGGAGCAATGGGGAGATGCAGCCCATGGGGGGAAGGAATGGCACCCACGAGGTGTCTGAGGTGAAATGGTGCCCGTGAGGGGTGGCAGAGCGGGAAATGTCCCCTGTGGGGTCGGAGGGGCAGCTGAGGGGGGGACACGGAGCCCCTGAGGGCGATGGGGGGAAATGGGGCCTGTCAGGGGTGATGGGGGAAGCGGCACCTGTGAGGGGCAGCCGAGGGGAGAAACGCGAGCGTGCGGCACCTGGGGACGTTCGGTGGTGCTGAGGGAGCGGTCGGACCCGATGGTGAAGAGAAAAGAGTGGGAAAGACTCCGCTACTGGAATAAGGAGTAAAGCAGGTGTGTTTATTCCAGCCCGGGGACGCACGGGGGATAATTCCTCCAAAGCCGTGCGTGCAACAGCTGCGTTCAGCTCGGCATTTATCGGGTTACAAGTTCCATATTCATTAAGTTTCCCAATACATCTATACATATTCATCGCCTGGCCCCGCCCAGCCTTGCTTCGTATTAAAATGAGCCCAAAAGTCATTTACATCCGCGTTGGGCTTGCGCAGGGATGTCTGGTGGTCGTGGGCAGGGGGCTCCGAGATGAAAGAAGAGTCTTCCTCAGATGAAGTAAAGGGTCTTCCTCATCCTGAACTTTTCACCTTTCCTCCCTGCGCGTGCTCTTTATGTCCCTGGCCTGAATCCAAACTTTAAGGCTGGTTTGAGCTAGTTTTAGGTCAAAAACAGGATCTCTGGTCAAGATTCCTTCCCCTTATCAATAGTCTCGTATCTTATCCTGCTTTGGTAGGCGCAATAGTTGTTGGGCAAGCGGGGTGCATTGCTTCTAACAAAGAACTTCCTAGTAAATCATTCAACCTCTGCTTCCCCATCCCCCTGATTCGATGGTTTTGAGGGTTTGTTCCGACCTGAACAATTCTGTGATTCCGTGGAAGTGGCACCTGCAGGGTCTGAGGGGGAAACGGCGCCTGTTTGGGGACACTGTGACACCCGTGGGATGTGAGGGGAGCAGTGGTGGCAGCGCGTCCCTCACACGCCTGTTCCCGACCCCTCACACGGGTGTGACCCCGACCCCTCACTCTGTCTACGACCCCTCACGTGGGTGTGACCCCGACCCCTCACTCTGTTCCCAACCCCTCACACGGGTGTGACCCCGACCCCTCATTCTGTCCCCAACCCCTCACTCTGTCCCCAGCCCCTCACTCTGTCCCCGACCCCTCACTTGGTGTGACCCCGACCCCTCACTCTGTCCCAGCCCCTCACTCTGTCCCTGACCCCTCACACGGGTGTGACCCCGACCCCTCACTCTGCCCCCGACCCCTCACTCGGTGTGATCCCGACCCCTCACTCTGTCCCCAGCCCCTCACTCGGTGTGATCCCGACCCCTCACTCTGTCCCCAGCCCCTCACTCTGTCCCCGACCCCTCACTCGGGTGTGACCCTGACCCCTCACTCTGTCCCCGACCCCTCACTCGGTGTGACCCTGACCCCTCACTCTGTCCCCAGCCCCTCAGTCTGTCCCCGACCCCTCACTCCCAATCCCGACCTCTCCCACGCGTGTTCCCGGACACGTGGGCAGTGCCGCCCCCTCACCCCCCCGTTAATCCCCGTTAATCCCTGGCAGGGACGAGCAGGGACGAGCCCTGGGGAGGCCTTGGAGAGACCCCGGTGCCCACAGACTCCCCGAACCCCCCTAAGCACCCCTGAACCCCCCTAAACACCCCTGACCGCCCCCCCGACCCCCCCAATCCATCCTCTCGATGCTCCCAAACCCCAACAGACCCCACAAATCCCCGTGAAAGTCCTTTGGACCACCCTCCCCCCTTCCTAGGATACCCCAAACCCTCCCGAACACCCCGAACACCCCCACAGGTGCCCCCAACCCTCCAGAAACACCCCCAAACCCCCCAACCATGTCGGAGTCAGAGGAGAATGGAGAGGGTGAGTCTGGGGGTGGCCTGGGGGGTCTTGGGTAAAAGTGAGGATTCAAGGGGGGGTCCCTGAGGGCTTGGGGGGTCCCCGAGTGTCCTGGGGGGTCCCTGGTCTATGGGATGGGGGTTCAGGGATGGTCACTGCATGTCCGGGGGTCCCGGCCTTGGAAGGGTTTGCAGGGTAGGGGGTCCAGGAAGATTTTGAGGTCCAGAGGGCTTGGGGGTGTCCAGGAAGGTTTGGGGGGTCCAGGAGGGCTTGAGGGGTTTCAGAAGGGGTTGGGGGTGTCCAGGAAGGTTTGGGGGGGCTCAATGGGATGTGGGTGTTCAGGGGTGGTCACTGTGTGTCCAAGCAGTCCCAGGCTTGGGAGTTGGGGGGATGTCCAGGAAGATTTGGGGGGGTCCGGAAGGAATTTGGGGGGGACAGGAGGAGGGATTTGGGGGATCCAGAAGGACTTGGAGGGGTTTCTGCTCTATGGGATTGGGGTGTTCAGGCGTGGTCCCTGTTTGTCTGGGGTGCCCCAGGCTCCTGGGGGGGACAGGAGGGTTTGTGGGGGTCCAGAAAGTTTTGGTGGGGGGGTCCCTGCCCACTCCTGACCCCCCGTTCCCCTCCCCAGGCCGCCCCAAGGAGCTGCCCCCCTTGGCCGAGGCCATGGGGCAGCCCCTGGGCTGGGGGTCCAGCGACGGCGCCGGGGGGGGGGCGGGCGGGGGGACCCCCCCAGGGCAGCGGCAGCGCCGCCCCCCCCACCCCAAGCACAAGGGCCAGGGGGGCACCGGGGGCGTCCATCGCTCCCCCCGCGCCCTCTTCTGCCTCCGCCTCAACAACCCCATCCGCCGGGCGGCCATCAGCATCGTGGAGTGGAAGTGAGTGGGGGGCTCGGGGGGGTCTGGGGGGCACCATCAGCATCGTGGAGTGGAAGTGAGTGGGGGGCTCGGGGGGTCTCGGGGGGCACCATCAGCATCGTGGAGTGGAAGTGAGTGGGGGGCTCGGGGGGTCTCGGGGGGCACCATCAGCATCGTGGAGTGGAAGTGAGTGGGGGGCTCGGGGGGGTCTGGGGGCACCATCAGCATCGTGGAGTGGAAGTGAGTGGGGGGCTCGGGGGGGTCTGGGGGCACCATCAGCATCGTGGAGTGGAAGTGAGTGGGGGGCTCGGGGGGTCTCGGGGGGCACCATCAGCATCGTGGAGTGGAAGTGAGTGGGGGGCTCGGGGGGGTCTGGGGGCACCATCAGCATCGTGGAGGGGAAGTGAGTGGGGGGCTCGGGGGGTTGGAGGGCCTTGGGGACCCCCCCCCCCACCTGCTGCCCCTCCTTCCTCCCAGGCCCTTCGACATCCTCATCCTCGCCACCATCTTCGCCAACTGCGTGGCCCTGGGGGTCTACATCCCCTTCCCCGAGGATGACTCCAACGCCTCCAACCACAACCTGGTGAGAGCCCCCAGACCCCCAGAAAGGAGGGAACCCCCCTCCCCCACTCACCGGTCCCAGTTGGGTGCTGGGAGAACGCTGGGAAAGGGGGGGTTCCACCCCAGCACTGGGATCCACCCGGGACTGGGCTGGGGGGGGGTGGGGGGTGACACTTTGGGGGGTCTGGAGGCGCCGGGGGTGGCACTGTGGGGTGTCGGGGGCTGTGGGGACAGGGGCGTCCCTGTGTCACACGTGTCCCTTGGCACACGCCCGTGCCGCTGCCTTAATCCGCTTTGCCGGCGCCGGGGGGGCCGCGGGGGCCTAATCCCGGCTGAGCCGCCCCAGTCACCCACAAAGGGGACACTGGGAGGGGGCTGGAGGGGGCCCAAATGTCCCTTGTCACCCCAAGGGAGGAGGCACTGGGGCAGGACACCCCCCTGAATATCTCTGTGCCTGGACCCCCAAAGGGAGGGGACTGCGGGGGGGTGTCAGGGGTGTCCCCAAATGTCCCTGTCCTTGTCCACGGGCAAAGGGAAAGCTGAGGGGGTGCAGGGCCAGGGGAGGTCCCAAAGTGTTCCTGTCCCTTATCCCCAGGGGAAGGGGACACTGGGAGGTGTGGGGGGCTGGTGGGGGTCCCGAGTGTCCTTGTCCCCAAAAGGAAGGGGATGCAGGGGGTTTCCCAAGTGTCTCTGTCTCTTGTCCCCAAAAAGGGACAAACATCCCTGTCCCTTGTCCCTCAGGAGAAGGGGATGCTGGGAGGGGAATCCCCAAACATTCCCGACCCCAGGGGATGCTGGGAGGGGGATCCCCAAACATTCCCGACCCCAGGGGATGCTGGGAGGGCTGGGGGGTCCCTGAGAGTTCTCAAATGTCCCTGATCCCCAGGGAAGGGGACACCGTGAGTGACGGGGGGTGGAGGTGTCCCGGAATGTCCTCCCGGAGAAGGGGTCAGGGTGTCAGGGTAGGGGGAGGTCCCCAAAAGGGGAAGGGGACCCTGGGCAGGGCTGGTGACCCCGTGCACCCCTGGAGCAGGGGGTGCTGACCCCGCCCGCCGTGCCCCCCCCCCCCCAGGAGCAGGTGGAGTACGTGTTCCTCATCATCTTCACGGTGGAGACGTTCCTGAAGATCATCGCCTACGGGCTGGTGCTGCACCCCAGCGCCTACATCCGCAACGGCTGGAACCTGCTCGACTTCGTCATCGTCATCGTGGGGTGAGGGGCGTTCCAGGCACGGGGACAGCCAGCGTGGGGACGGAGCTGTGTGACCCCCGCTGTCCCCCCAGGCTGTTCAGCGTGATCCTGGAGCAGGTGTCCCACAAGCCGGGCGATGCCCACCACATGAGCGGGAAGCCGGGCGGCTTCGACGTCAAGGCCCTGCGCGCCTTCCGCGTGCTGCGGCCGCTGCGCCTCGTCTCCGGCGTCCCCAGTGAGACCCCGGGGGGAGCGGGGGGGGGTTTGGGGTCACCCCAGCCTCCTGCCAACCCCTGCCCGTGCCCCCCCCAGGCCTCCACATCGTGCTCAACTCCATCATGAAGGCGATGGTGCCGCTGCTGCACATCGCGCTGCTCGTGCTCTTCGTCATCATCATCTACGCCATCATCGGCCTCGAGCTCTTCATCGGCCGCATGCACAAGACCTGCTTCTTCATCGGCTCGGGTAGGGCCGGGGGGGGGTCACCCTGCGTGTCCCCCCAGCCCTGGGATGCCCCCAGCATCAGGGACCCCCCAGGAGTCCCTCAGAGCTCTCAGGTGCCCCAGCCCAGGGACAGGGATTGGCCAGGGACAACCCACACTGAGACCTCTCCTAAATTCCCTGAGGACCCCCCAGCAATGAGGGTTCCCCCCAGGGACACCCCAGCAGGGTTCTGGGCTCCTTAACACACTGAGACCCCCTTAAAGCCCCTGAGATCCCCCCAGCACTGAGGATCCCCCAGGGACACCCCACACTGAGACCCCCCCCTAAATTCCCTGAGCACCCCTCCGGGACACCCCAGCAGGGTTCTGGGCTCCTTAACACACTGAGACACCCCTCAATTCCCTGAGACCCCCTCCAGCCCAGGGACCAGGATCCCTCAGGGACACCCCACACTGAGACCTCCCTAAAGCCCCTGAGACCCCCCCCCCAGCACTGAGGATCCCCCAGGGACACCCCACGCTGAGACCCCCCCTGAATTCCCTGAAACCCCCTCCAGCCCAGGGACCAGGATCCCTCAGGAACACCCCAGCAGGGTTCTGGGACTCCTTAAAACACCAAGACCCCCCTAAATTCCCTGAGCACCCCTCCAGGACACCCCAGCAGGATTCTGGGGCTCCCAACACACCCCTGGGACAGTAACTCAGGGGTGTGAGTTGTCAGGAGGGACAAGAGTGGACAGTGGGGACAGGAGCTGTCCGTGGGGACAAGCACCAGCAGCGGGGACCGGAGCCGTGTGAGGGCAGTGAGAGGGGACACCCAGCCCGGAGCTGTCCCCAGGGCCCGTTGTCTCCTGTCCCCAGACCTGGAGTCGGAGGACGATCCCTCCCCCTGCGCCTTCTCCGGGCACGGCCGCGCCTGCCTGCAGAACAACACCGAGTGCCGGGGCCGCTGGGAGGGCCCCAACGGCGGCATCACCAACTTTGACAACTTCTTCTTCGCCATGCTCACCGTGTTCCAGTGCATCACCATGGAGGGCTGGACCGATGTGCTGTACTGGGTGAGACCCCCGAGCCCCCCGAATCCTCATAACCCCTCCTTGAGGACCCCAAAATCTTCATACACACCCCTGAGCTCCCCCTAAGTCCTCACAGCCACGCTGAGCCCCCCAAATCCTCACACACATCCCCGAGACCCCAGAATCCTCATAACCCCTCCCTGAGCCCTCCTAAACCCAGTGCATCACCAGGGAGGGCTGGACAGATGTGCTGTACTGGGTGAGACCCCCGAGCCCCCCAAATCCTCATAACCCCTCCCTGAGCTCCCCCAAATCCTCACACACATCCCTGAGCCCCCCAAACCCTCCCCAAACCTCGACAGGGCAGACCCCCAAACCTCTCTGCTGGGTGTTACTGGCCTCACCTGAGGAGGGATTTGGGGTCCCCCCCATCACCCCAAATCTCTCCCCACAGATGCAGGACGCGATGGGCCACGAGCTGCCCTGGATTTACTTCGTCAGCCTCGTCATCTTCGGCTCCTTCTTCGTCCTCAACCTGGTGCTGGGGGTGCTGAGCGGGTGAGGAGCCCTCCGTGGAGTCAACAGTGGGGCAGGAGCCGTGTCCTTGGCGTGTTTGGGGTCACGCCTGTGCCCCCCCAGGGAATTCTCCAAGGAGCGAGAGAAGGCCAAGGCCCGCGGGGACTTCCAGAAGCTGCGGGAGAAGCAGCAGCTGGAGGAGGACCTGCGGGGCTACATGGACTGGATCACCCAGGCCGAGGACCTGGAGGGCGACGAGGAAGAGGGGGAGCACGAGAAGCACCGTGAGTGGGGCTGGGGGGCAGCTACAGGGGGCCTGCCAAGTCCTGAGCCCCCCAAAGCTCTGTGACCCCCCTTTCCCCCAGGCCTGACCGCCGAGGACCTGATGGGGAAGCGGAAGCCGCGGCTGAAGTGGCTGCGCCACGCAAGTCACTCCACCGACACCCACGGTACCCCCCGAATCCCCCAGAGCGGGGTACCCCAAATTCCCTGAACCCCCGGGGCACCCCAAATTCCCTGAATCCAGATATCCCAAAGTCTTTGAACCCGGGCACCCCGAATTCCCTGGACCTGGGCACCCCAAATTCCCTGAACCCCCAGGGCACCCCAAACCCCCCAGAGCCGGGCAACCTGAACTCCCTGGACTGGGCACCCCCAAATTCTCTGAACCTGGGCATCCCAAATTCCCTGGACCTGGGCACCCCAAATTCTCTGAACCTGGGCACCCTGAATTCCCTGGACCTGGACACCCCAAATTCACTGAACCCAGACATCCCAAATCCCCCGGGGCTGGGCACCCCAAATTCCCTGGACCTGGACACCCCAAATTCACTGAACCCAGACATCCCAAATCCCCCGGGGCTGGGCACCCCAAATTCCCTGGACCTGGACACCCCAAATTCACTGAACCCAGACATCCCAAATCCTCCGGGGCTGGGCACCTCAAATTCCCTGGACACCCCTAGATTCCCTGAACCCAGACACCCCAAATTACCTGAACACCCCAAATTCTCTGAACCTGGGCACCCTGAATTCCCTGGACCTGGACACCCCCAAATTCACTGAACCCAGACATCCCAAATCCCCCGGGGCTGGGCACCCCAAATTCCCTGGACCTGGACACCCCTAGATTCCCTGAACCCAGACACCCCAAATTACCTGAACACCCCAAATTCTCTGAACCTGGGCACCCTGAATTCCCTGGACACCCCCAAATTCGCTGAACCCAGACATCCCGAACCGCCCGGTCCCGGTGCCCCCAAAGCCCCGGGCTGACCTGTGCCCCCACCCCAGCGAGCCTCCCGGGCAGCGAGACCACCTCGGTGAACACGGAGACCGTGGGGGAGGAGGAGGCACCGCCGACCGCCTGCGACCGCTGCCTGTGAGCCCAGCGGGGCACGGGACCCCCGGCTCTGCCAGGGCCCTCGGGATCCCCCCCAGGGACACCCCACAGATCCCCAGGATACCCCACGGATCCCCCGGACCCCTCTAGGACCCCCAAACCCGACACCTACAGCACCTCAGAACAATTTGGGACCCTCCCATAGCTCCCTCATAGGCCCCAATAGCACCCATAGCACGAGGGATCCCGCCCCAAATGCCCCCTGAGACCCCAGAACTGACCCCCACAGCACCTCAAAGCCCTCTGGGACCCCTTCATAGCCCCAAGGACCCCCCCATGCTCCCCCAGGACCCCAAAACTGACCCCAGCACCCCTGTGACCACCCCCAGGTATCTCAACCCACCCCCAGCCCCAGAGATCCTCTAAGCCCCCCCACTCAAATCTGACCCAGCACCCCTCCTATAAAGCCCCCCCCCAGATTTCCCCCCATGGCCAAGGGACTCCCCCAAAATCCCCACGTTTTGGGGTAACTTTTTCTCTCTCCAGGGGCAAAATTGCAAAGACCAAATTCTGGTGAGTGGGGAGAAGAATGGGGGGGGGGCAGGGGTGTGGAAAAAAAGAGGGGGGGCCGCAGTGGGGCCCCCATAAAGCCTCCCAACCCCTCCCACCTGACGGGGTCTCTGTCACCCCCCCACCGCCCGTCTGTCCCCAAAATCCTCCACCCCCTCCCACCGCCCTGTACCCCCAATTCCTCCACGTTCCCCAAAACACCCCCTCGACCTCCTCGACCCCAAATTCCCCCAAATCCCCCCTCGACCCCTAATGTCCCCCCAACTCAAACACCCTTCACCTCCTCGCACATGACGGGGGGGGTGTCTCTGTCCCTCTCCCACCTCCTCTGTGTCCCCAAAATCCTCCCGCCTCCACCCCAAACCCCACCGCTGCCCCCCAAACCCCCCTGTCGCCCCCCAAACCCCACCGCTGCCCCCCAAACCCCACCACTGCTCCCCAAACCCCACCGCTGCCCCCCAAACCCCACCACTGCTCCCCAAACCCCACCACTGCCCCCCAAACCCCCCCTGTCGCCCCCCAAACCCCACCGCTGCCCCCCAAACCCCACCGCTGCCCCCCAAACCCCCCCTGTCGCCCCCCAAACCCCCCCTGCCCCCCCCAAACCCCCCCTGCCCCCCAAACCCCCCCTGTCGCCCCCCAAACCCCACCGCTGCCCCCCAAACCCCACCACTGCCCCCCAAACCCCCCCGTCGCCCCCCAAACCCCCCCTGTCGCCCCCCAAACCCCCCCTGCCCCCCCAAACCCCACCGCTGCCCCCCAAACCCCCCCTGTCGCCCCCCAAACCCCACCGCTGCCCCCCAAACCCCCTTGTCGCCCCCCAAACCCCACCTCTGCCCCCCAAACCCCCCCTGTCGCCCCCCAAACCCCACCGCTGCCTCCCAAATCCCCTCTGTCGCCCCCCAAACCCCCCTCTGTCGCCCCCCAAACCCCACCGCTGCCCCCCAAACCCCCCCCGTCGCCCCCCAAACCCCCCTGTCGCCCCCCAAACCCCACCGCTGCCCCCCAAACCCCCCCGTCGCCCCCCAAACCCCCCTCTGTCGCCCCCCAAACCCCCCCGTCGCCCCCCAAACCCCCCTGTCGCCCCCCAAACCCCACCGCTGCCCCCCAACCCCCCCTGTCGCCCCCCAAACCCCCCCTGCCGCCCCCCAAACCCCACCGCTGCCCCCAAACCCCACCGCTGTCGCCCCCCAAACCCCCCCCGTCGCCCCCCAAACCCCCCCTGTCGCCCCCCAAACCCCACCGCTGCCCCCAAACCCCCCCTGTCGCCCCCCAAACCCCACCGCTGCCCCCAAACCCCCCCTGTCGCCCCCCAAACCCCCCCGTCGCCCCCCAAACCCCCCCCTGTCGCCCCCCAAACCCCACCGCTGCCCCCCAAACCCCCCCTGCCCCCCCAAACCCCACCGCTGCCCCCCAAACCCCCCCTCTGTCGCCCCCCAAACCCCCCCGTCGCTGACCCCCAAACCCCACCGCTGCCCCCCAAACCCCCCCGTCGCTGACCCCCAAACCCCCCCTGTCGCCCCCCAAACCCCACCGCTGCCCCCCAAACCCCCCTGTCGCCCCCCAAACCCCACCGCTGCCCCCCAAACCCCCACTGCTGCCCCCCAAACCCCCACTGCTGCCCCCCAAACCCCCCTGTCGCCCCCCCAAACCCCCCCTGTCGCCAACCAAACCCCCCTGTCGCCCCCCAAACCCCCCCTGCCGCCCCCCAAACCCCCCTGTCGCCCCCCAAACCCCCACCGCTGCCCCCCAAACCCCACCGCTGCCCCCAAACCCCCCCGTCGCTGCCCCCCAAACCCCCACCGTCGCCCCCCAAACCCCACCGCTGCCCCCCAAACCCCCCTCTGTCGCCCCCCAAACCCCACCGCTGCCCCCCAAACCCCCCCTGTCGCCCCCCAAACCCCACCGCTGCCCCCCAAACCCCCCCTGTCTCCCCCCAAACCCCCCCTGTCGCCCCCCAAACCCCACCGCTGCCCCCCAAACCCCCACTGCTGCCCCCCAAACCCCCCCTGTCGCCCCCCAAACCCCACCGCTGCCCCCCAAACCCCCCCGTCGCTGACCCCCAAACCCCCCCTGTCGCCCCCCAAACCCCCCTGTCGCCCCCCAAACCCCCCCTGTCGCCCCCCAAACCCCCCTGTCGCCCCCCAAACCCCACCGCTGCCCCCCAAACCCCACCGCTGCCCCCCAGCCGCCGCCTGCGCCGCCTGAACCGCCTGTGGCGCCGGCGCTGCCGCGCGGCCGTGAAGTCCGTGTCGTTCTACTGGACCGTGCTGCTGCTCGTGTTCCTCAACACGCTGACCATCGCCTCCGAGCACCACGGGCAGCCGCCCTGGCTCACCGAGACACAGGGTACGGCCCCGGCACCCCCCGGGCACCCCCAAACCCGCCAGTGCCTCTCAAACCTCCTAGTGCCCCCCCAAAACCCCCGGTACCCCCCGACACCCTCCAGTGCCCCCCAAACCCCCCAGTGCCTCCCAAACCCTCCAGTGCACCTCAAACACCCCCGTGCCTCTCAAATCTCCCAGTGCCTCCCAAACCCCCCGGTACCCCCCGACCCCCTCCAGTGCACCCCAAACCCCCAGTGCCCCTCAAACCCCCCAGTACCCCCGACACCTCCCAGTGCCTCCCAAACCCTCCAGTGCACCCCAAACGCTTCTACTGCCCCCCGACACCCCTCAGTGCCTCTCAAATCTCCCAGTGCCCCCCAAAACCTACAGTGGCACCCCAAACCCCCAGCACCCCCCAAACCCCCCGGTACCTCCCGACACCCCCCAGTGCCTCCCAAACCCTCCAGTGCACCCCAAACCCTTCACTGCCCCCCGACACCCCTCAGCGCCTCCCAAACCCTCCAGTGCACCCCAAATCCCCCAGTACCTCCCAAACCCCCCCAGTGCCTCTCAAACCTCCCAGTGCCCCCCAAAGCCTCCAGTGCACCCCAAACCCCCAGCGCCCCCCAAACCCCCCAGTGCCTCTCAAATCTCCCAGCGCCCCCCAAACCCCCCAGTACCTCCCGACACCCCTCGGTGCCTCCCAAACCTCCCAGTGCTCCCCAAACCCCCCGGTGCCCCCCAACACCCTCCTGACATCCCCCGGTGCTCCCCGACTCCCCCAGAGCTCGGGGGCCCGTCCTGCTCGTGGTGTTTCCCCACCACCCTCCAGGCGTGACCCCCGCCCGGGCGGTCACTCGGCTCTGTCCCCCCCGGTGACCCCCGCAGCGTACGCGAACAAGGCGCTGCTGTCGCTGTTCGCCGCCGAGATGCTGCTGAAGCTCTACGCGCTGGGCCCCTCGTGCTACTTCGCGAGCTTCTTCAACCGCTTCGACTGCTTCGTGGTGTGCGGCGGCGTGCTGGAGACCGCGCTGGTGGAGCGCGGGGCCATGGAGCCGCTCGGCATCTCCGTGCTGCGCTGCGTGCGCCTGCTGCGCGTCTTCAAGGTCACCCGGTGAGGGGCAGCGCGGGGACAGCGGGGACAGCGCGGTGCCCCAGCACCGCAGTGGCCCAGCATTGGGACACCCCAGTGGCGCAACACCTCAATGACCCAACACTGGGACATCCCAACACCACAACACCTCAATGACCCAACACTGGGACACCCCAGTGCCCCAACACCTCAATGACCCAACACTGGGACACCCCAACACCACAACACCTCAATGACCCAACACTGGGACACCCCAGTGCCCCAACACCTCAATGACCCAACACTGGGACACCCCAGTGCCCCAACACCTCAATGACCCAACACTGGGACATCCCAACACCACAACACCTCAATGACCCAACACTGGGACATCCCAACACCACAACACCTCAATGACCCAACACTGGGACATCCCAACACCACAACACCTCAATGACCCAGCACTGGGACCTCAATGACCCAGCACTGGGACACCCCAGTGGCCCAACACCTCAATGACCCAGCACTGGGACACCCCAGTGCCCCAACACCTCAATGACCCAACACCGGGACGCCCCAGTGCCCCAACACCTCAATGACCCAACACCGGGACGCCCCAGTGCCCCAACACCTCAATGACCCAACACCGGGACATCCCAGTGCCCCAGCACCTCAATGACCCAACACTGGGACCTCAATGACCCAGCACTGGGACACCCCAGTGGCCCAACACCTCAATGACCCAGCACTGGGACCTCAATGACCCAGCACTGGGACACCCCAGTGCCCCAACACCTCAATGACCCAGCACTGGGACACCCCATCACCACAACACCTCAATGACCCAGCATTGGGACAGCCCAGTGCCCCAACACCTCAATGACCCAACACCGGGACATCCCAGTGCCCCAGCACCTCAATGACCCAACACCAGGACCTCAATGACCCAACACCGGGACACCCCAACACCACAACACCTCAATGACCCAACACCGGGACACCCCAGTACCCCAGCACCTCAATGACCCAGCATTGGGACAGCCCAGTGGCCCAGCACCTCAATGACCCAACACAGGGACCTCAATGACCCAGCACTGGGACACCCCAGTGCCCCAACACCTCAATGACCCAACACTGGGACATCCCAACACCACAACACCTCAATTACCCAGCATTGGGACACCCCAGTGCCCCAACACTTCAGTGACCCAACACCGGGACATCCCAGTGCCCCAGCACCTCAATGACCCAACACCAGGACCTCAATGACCCAACACCGGGACACCCCAACACCACAACACCTCAATGACCCAACACCGGGACACCCCAGTGCCCCAGCACCTCAATGACCCAACACAGGAACCTCAATGACCCAGCACTGGGACACCCCAGTGCCCCAACACCTCAATGACCCAGCACTGGGACACCCCAACACCACAACACCTCAATGACCCAACACTGGGACATCCCAGTGCCCCAACACTTCAGTGACCCAACACCGGGACACCCCAACACCACAACACCTCAATGACCCAACACCGGGACACCCCAACACCTCAATGACCCAACACCGGGACACCCCAACACCACAACACCTCAATGACCCAACACCGGGACACCCCAACACCGGGACACCCCAACACCTCAATGACCCAACACCGGGACACCCCAACACCACAACACCTCAATGACCCAACACCAGGACACCCCAACACCGGGACACCCCAACACTGCGGCACTGCAATGTCCCAGCACCCCAATGCTGCAGCACTGGGACATCCCAACACCTCAGCACCCCAATGCTCCAACACTAGGACACCCAAGTGCTGCAGCTCTCCAATGCCCGAGCACCCCGATGTCCCAGCACCCCGATGTCCCAGCACCCCGATGCCCCAGCACCCCGATGTCCCAACCCTGCAATGTCCCAAATCCGCCACACCCCGATGTCCCAAGGCATCGATGTCCTGATGCTGCGATGTCCCAAATTGGTGACACCCCCCACCACTGGCTGTTGGCTCTGCACTGTCCATCCAGCCCTTCCCAGTGCTCCCAGTGCTCCCAGTAACCTCAGTCCCTGGGCCAGCACCACCAGGTGTTGGCTCTGCACTGTCCATCCAACCCTTCCCAGTGCTCCCAGTGCTCCCAGTGCTCCCAGTAACCTCCATCCCTGGGCCAGCTCCACCAGGTGTTGGCTCTGCACTGTCCATCCAACCCTTCCCAGTGCTCCCAGTGCTCCCAGTAACCTCAGTCCCTGGGCCAGCTCCACCAGGTGTTGGCTCTGCACTGTCCATGCAGCCCTTCCCAGTGCTCCCAGTGCTCCCAGTGCTCCCAGTGCTCCCAGTGCTCCCAGTAACCTCAGTCCCTGGGCCAGCTCCACCAGGTGTTGGCTCTGCACTGTCCATCCAGCCCTTCCCAGTGCTCCCAGTGCTCCCAGTAACCTCAGCCCCTGGGCCAGCTCCACCAGGTGTTGGCTCTGCACTGTCCATGCAGCCCTTCCCAGTGCTCCCAGTGCTCCCAGTAACCTCAGTCCCTGGGCCAGCTCCACCAGGTGTTGGCTCTGCACTGTCCATCCAACCCTTCCCAGTGCTCCCAGTGCTCCCAGTAACCTCAGTCCCTGGGCCAGCTCCACCAGGTGTTGGCTCTGCACTGTCCATCCAACCCTTCCCAGTGCTCCCAGTGCTCCCAGTGCTCCCAGTAACCTCCATCCCTGGGCCAGCTCCACCAGGTGTTGGCTCTGCACTGTCCATCCAACCCTTCCCAGTGCTCCCAGTGCTTCCAGTAACCTCAGTCCCTGGGCCAGCTCCACCCGGTGTTGGCTCTGCACTGTCCATCCAACCCTTCCCAGTGCTCCCAGTGCTCCCAGTGCTTCCAGTGCTCCCAGTAACCCCAGTCCCTGGGCCAGCTCCACCAGGTGTTGGCTCTGCACTGTCCATCCAACCCTTCCCAGTGCTCCCAGTGCTCCCAGTAACCTCAGTCCCTGGGCCAGCTCCACCAGGTGTTGGCTCTGCACTGTCCATCCAGCCCTTCCCAGTGCTCCCAGTAACACCCGTGTCCCGCAGGCACTGGGCGTCGCTGAGCAACCTGGTGGGGTCGCTGCTGAACTCCATGAAATCCATCGCCTCGCTGCTGCTGCTGCTCTTCCTCTTCATCATCATCTTCGCCCTCCTGGGCATGCAGCTCTTCGGGGGCCGCTTCAGCTTCGACGAGACCCAGACCAAGCGCAGCACCTTCGACACCTTCCCGCAGGCCCTGCTCACCGTGTTCCAGGTACCCCGAGACCCGGGGGAAACCTCAAATCTCACGGGGAGACCCCAAAACCTGCAGGGGGTCCCTGAAACCCGTGGGGAGGCTCTGAAGGTTGTGGGGAGAACGCCAAAATGCATGGGGGACCCTAAACCTGTGAGGAGACCCCGAAACTGTGGGGAACCCCAGAATCTGTGGGAGGCTCTGAAGGTTGTGGGGAGAACCCCAAAATGCATGGGGGGACCCTAAACCTGTGAGGAGACCCCGAAACTGTGGGGAACCCCAGAATCTGTGGGAGGCTCTGAAGGTTGTGGGGAGAACCCCAAAATGCATGGGGGGACCCTAAACCTGTGAGGAGACCCCGAAACTGTGGGGAACCCCAGAATCTGTGGGAGGCCCTGAAAGCTGTGAGAGATCCCAGCACCTGAGGGGGTGAAATCTCGTGGCTCCCCTAAACCTGTGAGGAGACCCCAAAACCCAAGGGGCTCCCTCAAACCATCCCATCACCACCCTGTAGCCACTCCGGGGCGACGCTGTGCACTCAGAACGGGGAGGCAGCGGTGTACTGGGAGCACTGGTGGGGGGTGGCACTGAGGTTTTGGGGTGCTCCCGGTGTTTGGGGACCCCCAAACGCCGCAGATCCTGACGGGGGAGGACTGGAACGCGGTGATGTACGATGGGATCATGGCCTACGGTGGCCCCGTGTTCCCCGGGATGCTCGTCTGCGTCTACTTCGTCATCCTCTTCATCTGCGGCAACTGTGCGTGGGCACTGGGGGCACTGGGAGCACTGGGGAGGACTGGGAGCACTGGGGCGGACTGGGAGCACTGGGAGGACTGAGGGCTCCGGGGGCACTGGGAGGCACTAGGGGCATTGTGGGCACTGGGAACACTGGGGGCACTGGGAGGCACTGGGGGCACTGGGAGAACTGGGGGCACTGGGACAGACTGGGAGCACTGGGAGCACTGGGAGCACTAGGGGCACTGGGACAGACTGGGAGCACTGGGGACACTGGGGGCACTGGGGGCACTGGGGGCACTGGGAGCACTGGGAGCATTGGGAGCACTGGGGGCACTGGGGACACTGGGAGCACTGGGGACACTGGGGGCTCCGGGGGCACTGGGAGGCCCTAGGGGCACTGTGGGCACTGGGAGCACTGGGGGCACTGGGGACACTGGGAGCACTGGGGGCACTGGGACGCACTGGGAGCACTGGGAGCACTGGGGGCACTGGGGGCACTGGGAGGCACTAGGGGCACTGTGGGCACTGGGAGCACTGGGGACACTGGGAGCACTGGGGGCACTTGGGGGCACTGGGAGGTACTGGGGCACTGGGAGGTACTGGGGCACTGGGAGGCACTGGGGGCACTGGGGGCACTGGAAGCAGGGAACTGGGGAACTGGGAATAGGTCAAAGGGTAACTGGGGAGCTGGGGTAGGACACAGCAGGGTTGGGAATAAGAAAGGGAGAGTGGGGGCACTGGGAGCACTGGGGGGGGCACTGGGAGCGCTGGGGGGACACTGGGGACACTGGGGGCACTGGGACGGACTGGGAGCACTGGGGGCACTGGGGGGCACTGGGAGCACTGGGAGCACTGGGGGCTCCGGGGAGCACTGGGAGGCACTGGGAGGTACTGGGGGCACTGGGACGGACTGGGAGCACTGGGAGCACTGGAAGCAGGGAACTGGGGAACTGGGAATAGGTCAAAGGGTAACTGGGGAGCTGGGGTAGGACACAGCGGGGTTGGGAATAAGAAAGGGAGAGTGGGGGCACTGGGAGGATGTTGGGGGATGCTGGAAGGATACTGGGAGGATACTGGGAGGATACTGGGAGCACTGGTGAGCCCTTCCCTCCCTTCAGACATCCTCCTCAACGTCTTCTTGGCCATCGCCGTGGACAACCTGGCGGACGGTGACAACATCAACTCAGGGGGGGACAAAAAGTGAGCCCGGACCCCTGGGGCCCTTTTGGGGGTGACGAGGGGGGGGCACCCAGCCCCTGGGTCCCCTGGGGGGTACCCGACCCCCGGGACCCCCTGGCTGAGCCCCCCTTTCCCCCAACCCAGGGACAAGGCCGGGGAGGCAGAAGCGGGGACAGACAGCCAGGACGTGGTGGTGAAGGTGAGGGGGGGTCCTGGGGGGTGGGTGTGACTGGGGGGTCCCGGGGGGCTGCCCGTGACTGGGGGGTCCTGGCGGGGTCCCTCCCCCCCTCCCCGAGCGTGCACGGCCCCCACCCCTCCCCCTCCCCTGCCCAGGTTGAGGGGGATCAGCCCGAGGAGGAAGAGGAGGAGGAGGAAGGGAGTGAGGAAGGTGAGTGCCACCTGCGCAGACATCAGGGGACACTGGGGGGTGGCAGTGCCCGGATGTGGGGGTCCCTGGAAGGGGGGGGTGTGACAGTCCTCGACCATCGGGGTCCCGGGGAAGGTGGCAGTGACGTGACCTGGGGTCCCTTGAGGGGGGTGGCAGTGCCTGGACTGGGGGGTCCCAGGGGAGGGTGACAGTGGCTGGACATGGAGGGGCCCTGGGGGGTGACAGTCCTTGAACATGGGGGGTCCCTGGGGAGGTGACAGGGACATGACATGGGAGTCCTGAAAGGGGGTGACACTGCCCGGACACGGGGGGTCCCTGAGGGGGGTGTGACACTGCCCGGACACGGGGGGTCCCTGAGGGGGGTGTGACACTGCCCGGACACGGGGGGGTCCCTGAGGGGGGTGTGACACTGCCCGGACACGGGGGGGTCCCTGAGGGGTGTGACACTGCCCGGACACGGGGGGGTTTCCCTGGGGGGTGTGACACTGCCCGGACACGGGGGGGTCCCTGAGGGGGGGGGTGTGACACTGCCGGGACACGGGGGGTCCCTGAGGGGGGGGGTGTGACACTGCTCGGACACGGGGGGTCCCTGAGGGGGGGGTGTGACACTGCCTGGACACGGGGGGTCCCTGAGGGGGGGGTGTGACACTGCTCGGACACGGGGGGTCCCTGAGGGGGGTGTGACACTGCCCGGACACGGGGGGTCCCTGGTGGGGGGGGGGGTGTGACACTGCCCGGACACGGGGGGTCCCTGAGGGGGGGTGTGACACTGCCCGAACACGGGGGGTCCCTGGGGGGGGTGTGACACTGCTCGGACACGGGGGGGTCCCTGAGGGGGGTGTGACACTGCCCGGACACGGGGGTCCCTGGTGGGGGGGTGTGACACTGCTCGGACACGGGGGGTCCCTGGTGGGGGGGGGGTGTGACACTGCCCGGACACGGGGGGTCCCTGAGGGGGGGGTGTGACACTGCCCGAACACGGGGGGTCCCTGGGGGGGGTGTGACACTGCTCGGACACGGGGGGGTCCATGGGGGGGTGTGACACTGCCCGGACACGGGGGGTCCCTGAGGGGGGGGTGTGACACTGCCCGGACACGGGGGGGTTTCCCTGGGGGGTGTGACACTGCCCGGACACGGGGGGTCCCTGAGGGGGGGGTGTGACACTGCTCGGACACGGGGGGGTCCCTGAGGGGGGGGTGTGACACTGCTCGGACACGGGGGGTCCCTGAGGAGGGTGTGACACTGCCCGGACACGGGGGTCCCTGAGGGGTGTGACACTGCTCGGACACGGGGGGGTCCCTGAGGGGGGGGTGTGACACTGCTCGGACACGGGGGGTCCCTCGCAGGTGACGAGGAGGCCGGGGGGGAGGGTGACAGACTGGGGAGGGCCCGGCTGGAGTCCCTGGAGGAGCCCCCCAAGCCCAAGGTGACCCCGATTCCCGAGGGCAGCGCCTTCTTCCTGCTGAGCAGCACCAACCCGTGAGTGGCACTGGGGGCACTGGGGGCACTGGGGGCACTGGGAGCACTGGGAGCACTGGTGCTTGAGGCCCTGAGAATGATGGGAGACTGGGGACATAAACTGGAGGGACTGGGAGCACTGGGGCTGGGGACATAAAGAACAATGTGGCACTGGGGACAAACTGGAAGTGCTGGGAGCACTGGGGCTGTGAGCACTGAGGGGCTGGGAGCACTGGAGACACTAAGAGCAATGCAGGCACTGGGAGCACTGGGGCTGGAGGGCTGGGGGCACTGGGAGCACTGGGGCTGGAGGGCTGGGGGCACTGGGAGCACTGGGAGCACTGGGAACATCGGCACTGACTGGAGGCCTGAAGGGGTTGGGAGCACTGGAGGGCTGGGGGGACTGGGAGCACTGGGAACACTGGGACTGGGGACACAAACTGGGGGGGACTGGGAGCACTGGGGGGACTGGGAGCACTGGGAGCTGACGTGTGCCCGGCGCAGGCTGCGGGTGAAGTGCCACGCCCTGATCAACCACCACATCTTCACCAACCTCATCCTCGTCTTCATCATCCTCAGCAGCGTCTCCCTGGCCGCGGAGGACCCCGTGCGCGCCCACTCGCCCCGCAACCACGTGGGCTACTGGGCACACTGGGCAAACTGGGAGGGACTGGGGGAACTGGGGGGGTGTGGGGGGGAAATTCACCCTGTAACCGTGTGGGACGCGGGATCCGCTCACCCGGAGTTGGGGGGCAGAAAGGGGGGGGCTGGGAAGGGCAAGGAGGGGTTGGGGGGGGAAACCTTGAAGTTTTTGGGGGGTCCCGGGAAGTTGGGGGGGTCGGGGGGGTTTGAGAGGGGTCGGGGTCACCCCGTTGCCCCCTCCCCATCCCCCCCAGATCCTGGGCTACTTCGACTACGCCTTCACCTCCATCTTCACCGTGGAGATCCTGCTCAAGGTACGGCGGGGTCTACGGGATTTGGGGTGGGGGTTCCCAGGGTTTGGGGGGGTTTGGGGGTTTGGGGTGTCCCCAGGGGTTTGGGGTGTCCCCAGGGGTTCGGGAGGGGTTCCCGGGGTTTTGGAGCTGTTCCCAGGGTTTGGGGGGGGGATTCCTGGGGTTTGGGGTGTCCCAAGGGTTTTGTGAGGGGGTTCCTGGGGTTTGAGGGGGTTCCCCAGGGTTTGGGGTGTCCCCATTGACAGGGGGGTCCCCCCGGTTTGGAGGGGTCCCCAGGGTTTTGGCAGGTTCCCAGGGTTTGGGGGGGTTCCCGGGGTTTTGGGGTTCCCCACGGTTTGGGGGTGTTCCCGGGGTTTTTGGGGGTTCCAGGGTTCGGGGGCGTTCCCAGGGTTTTGGGAGGGATCCCCAGGGTTTGTGGGGGTTCCCGGGGTTCGGGGGGTCCCCGGGGACAGGGGGACAGCTCGAGGCTCATGGCCTCCCGCAGATGACCGTGTTCGGCGCCTTCCTGCACAAAGGCTCCTTCCTCCGCAACTGGTTCAACCTCCTGGACCTGCTGGTGGTCGGCGTCTCCCTCATCTCCTTCGGCATGCAGTGAGCTGGGGGCAACTGGGAGCACTGGGAGCACTGCTGGGGGCACTGGGGGTTACTGGGAGGGGCTAGGCTCGACACTGGGGGCACTGGGAGAGTACGAGGAACGTCACTGGGGGCACTGGGACCATTGCTGGGGATGCTAGAAAACAGTGGAAGCGCTGCTGGAGGCACTGGGGGCGTTACTGGGGGGCACTGGGGACCTTACTGGGACCACTGGTGTGTCCCCCTGGCAGCTCCAGCGCCATCTCGGTGGTGAAGATCCTGCGGGTCCTGCGCGTCCTGCGACCACTGCGAGCCATCAACCGGGCCAAGGGCCTCAAGGTGGGCAACTGGGAGCACTGGGAGGCACTGGAGGCACTGGGAGCACTGGGAGGGGACATCCTCCCGGCAGTGGCCACAGCGGGCTGGAGGCTGGGACGCTGGCTGTACTGGTGGGACTGGGAGCACTGGGGCCCCAGCATGCCGTGCTGCTGGTGGCACAGGGGTCCCCATTGTCCCTGTGCCCCCGATGTCCCGAGGCAGCGGTGTCACAGGTGTCCCCAGCACACAGTGGCCTCGGTGTCCCACTTGTTCCCATGTCCCAACGTCCCACTGTCCTTGTTGTCCCCATGTCCCGTGTCCCCAGCATCCCTGTTGTCCCCATGTCCCAGTGACATCCCTGTCCCCATGCCCTGGTGACACTGTCCCTGTCTCCAGCACGTGGTGTCCCCCTGCCCCAGTGACACTGTCCCTGCCCCAGTGACACTCCTGTCCCTGTCCCCACCCCGTGGTGTCCCCCTGCCCCAGTGACACTCCTGTCCCTGTCCCCATGTCCCAGCCCCAGTGACACTGTCCCTGTCCCTGTCCCCAGCACGTGGTGTCCCCCTGCCCCAGTGACACTCCTGTCCCTGTCCCTGCCCCAGTAACACCCCATCCCTGCCCCAGTGACACCCCTGTCCCTGTCCCTGCCCCAGTGACACCCCTGTCCCTGTCCCCAGCACGTGGTGTCCCCCTGCCCCAGTGACACCCCTGTCCCTGCCCCAGTGACACTCCTGTCCCTGTCCCTGCCCCAGTGACACCCCTGTCCCTGTCCCTGTCCCCAGCACGTGGTGCAGTGCGTGTTCGTGGCCATCCGCACCATCGGGAACATCATGATCGTCACCACGCTGCTGCAGTTCATGTTCGCCTGCATCGGGGTGCAGCTCTTCAAGGTGGGGCCCTGACCCCGGCGGTGCCACCCCCCTGAGGGGTCCCCAAGCCCCCTGAGGGGTCCCCACCCCCCTGGGGAGCCGAGGGTGCCCCTGACCCCCCGACCCCCCCAGGGCAAGTTCTACAGCTGCACTGACGAGGCCAAGCACACGCCGGGGGAGTGCAAGTGAGTGTCCCCCCAAAAACTGACCCCACACCCCAAACTGACCTCTACACCTCAGATCCTGACCCCCACCCACCCCGCTGGTGTCCCCATGGTGTCCCACCCCCTCCCGGTGGCAGTGTCCTGTCGGGGTCTCACCATCACTGTCCCTGTGTTGCCCCCACAGGGGATGTTCCTGGTGTAAGGGGTGGGGCCGTGTCCCACACACAGGTGCCAGTGTCCCACTGGGGTCTCACACTGCTGTCCCTGTGACCCCATGGTGTCCCTGTGTTCCCATGGGATCCCACTGTTGCTCCCCGTGGTGTCCCTGTGTCCCCACGGGATCCCGCTGTTGCTCCCTGTGGTGTCCCTGTGTTCCCATGGGATCCCACTGTTGCTCCCTGTGGTGTCCCTGTGTCCCCATGGGATCCCACTGTTGCTCCCCGTGGTGTCCCTGTGTTCCCATGGGGTCCCGCTGTTGCTCCCCATGGTGTCCCTGTGTTCCCATGGGATCCCACTGTTGCTCCCTGTTGTGTCCCTGTGTTCCCATGGGATCCCACTGTTGCTCCCCATGGTGTCCCTGTGTTCCCATGGGATCCCACTGTTGCTCCCCGTGGTGTCCCTGTGTTCCCATGGGATCCCACTGTTGCTCCCCGTGGTGTCCCTGTGTCCCCGTGGGATCCCACTGTTGCTCCCTGTGGTGTCCCTGTGTTCCCATGGGATCCCGCTGTTGCTCCCTGTGGTGTCCCTGTGTTCCCATGGGATCCCACTGTTGCTCCCTGTGGTGTCCCTGTGGGATCCCACTGTTGCTCCCCGTGGTGTCCCTGTGTCCCTGTGGGATCCCACTGTTGCTCCCTGTGGTGTCCCTGTGTTCCCATGGGATCCCGCTGTTGCTCCCTGTGGTGTCCCTGTGTCCCCGTGGGATCCCACTGTTGCTCCCCATGGTGTCCCTGTGTCCCCATGGGATCCCACTGTTGCTCCCCGTGGTGTCCCTGTGTTCCCATGGGATCCCACTGTTGCTCCCCGTGGTGTCCCTGTGTCCCCGTGGGATCCCACTGTTGCTCCCCGTGGTGTCCCTGTGTTCCCATGGGATCCCACTGTTGCTCCCTGTGGTGTCCCTGTGTCCCCGTGGGGTCCCACTGTTGCTCCCCATGGTGTCCCTGTGGGGTCCCACTGTTGCTCCCCGTGGTGTCCCTGTGTTCCCATGGGATCCCACTGTTGCTCCCCGTGGTGTCCCTGTGTCCCCGTGGGATCCCACTGTTGCTCCCCGTGGTGTCCCTGTGTTCCCATGGGATCCCACTGTTGCTCCCTGTGGTGTCC
The DNA here is from genome assembly GCF_041296385.1 of Aphelocoma coerulescens. NCBI lineage: Eukaryota > Metazoa > Chordata > Aves > Passeriformes > Corvidae > Aphelocoma > Aphelocoma coerulescens. Next base: position 970,080 of record NC_091044.1, on the reverse strand, counting down.
CTGTGTTCCCATGGGATCCCACTGTTGCTCCCTGTGGTGTCCCTGTGGGGTCCCACTGTTGCTCCCCATGGTGTCCCTGTGTCCCCGTGGGGTCCCACTGTTGCTCCCTGTGGTGTCCCTGTGTCCCCGTGGGGTCCCACTGTTGCTCCCCATGGTGTCCCTGTGTCCCCACGGGATCCCGCTGTTGCTCCCTGTGGTGTCCCTGTGTTCCCATGGGATCCCACTGTTGCTCCCTGTGGTGTCCCTGTGTTCCCATGGGATCCCACTGTTGCTCCCCGTGGTGTCCCTGTGTCCCCGTGGGGTCCCGCTGTTCCTCCCTGTGGTGTCCCTGTGTTCCCATGGGATCCCACTGTTGCTCCCTGTGGTGTCCCTGTGTTCCCATGGGATCCCACTGTTGCTCCCTGTGGTGTCCCTGTGTCCCTGTGGGATCCCACTGTTGCTCCCTGTGGTGTCCCTGTGTTCCCATGGGATCCCACTGTTGCTCCCCGTGGTGTCCCTGTGTCCCCGTGGGGTCCCGCTGTTGCTCCCTGTGGTGTCCCTGTGGCCCCCCAGTCAGTGGCAGTGGCCAGGGGGGTGTCTCACCCTCGCTGTCCCGGTGTTCCTCTCCCAGGGGGACGTTCCTGGTGTACAAGGACGGGGATGTGTCCCACCCATCGGTGCGGGAGCGCCTCTGGCTCAACAGCGACTTCAACTTCGACAACGTCCTGGCGGGGATGATGGCCCTGTTCACCGTGTCCACCTTCGAGGGGTGGCCCGCGTGAGTCCCGGGGCGGGCTCGGGGCCGCCGCCACCCCCGCGGGGACGCGCCCCAACCCCGTGTCCCCCCAGGCTGCTGTACAAGGCCATCGACGCCAACGCCGAGAACCAGGGGCCCATCTACAACTACCGCGTGGAGATCTCCATCTTCTTCATCGTCTACATCATCGTCATTGCCTTCTTCATGATGAACATCTTCGTGGGCTTCGTCATCATCACCTTCCGCGCGCAGGGCGAGAGCGAGTACCGCAACTGCGAGCTGGACAAAAACCAGGTACGGGGACACGGCCCTGCAGTGTCCCCATGGCCCTGAGGTGTCCCCATGGCCCTGTGGTGTCCCCGTGGCCTTGGGTGTCCCCTTGGCTCTGTGATGTCCCCATGGCCCTGTGGTGTCCCCTTGGCTCTGTGATGTCCCCATGGCCTTGGGTGTCCCCTTGACTCTGTGATGCCCCCTTGGCTCTGTGATGTCCCCTTGGCTCTGTGATGTCCCCATGGCCTTGGGTGTCCCCATGGCCCTGTGGTGTCCCCTTGGCTCTGTGATGTCCCCATGGCCCTATGGTGTCCCCATGGCCCTGTGGTGTCCCCTTGGCTCTGTGATGTCCCCATGGCTCTGTGATGTCCCCTTGGCCCTGTGGTGTCCCCTTGGCTCTGTGATGTCCCCATGGCTCTGTGATGCCCCCTTGGCCCTGTGGTGTCCCCTTGGCTCTGTGGTGTCCCCATGGCCCTATGGTGTCCCCATGGGCCTGTGGTGTCCCCTTGGCTCTGTGATGTCCCCTTGGCCCTGTGGCATCCCCGTGGCCCTGCAGAGTCCCATGTCCCCGTGCCAGCCCCATGTCCCCACGGCAGCAGTGCAGGGGCAATCCGTGGTGTGGCAGGGCAGTGACAGTGTCCCCACAGTGTCCCCACAATGTCCCCACCATGTGCCCATGCCATCACCATGTTCCCACAGCAGCAGTGCAGAGTGGGGCAGCGGGGCGGCCCCATGGTGTCCCCATGGTGTCCCCATGGTGTCCCCATGCCATCAGGGTGTCCCTGCAGCCAGTGGCTGGTGAGGAAGCAGGGTGGCCGTGTCCCTGCAGTGTCCCTTTGCCATCCTGCTGTCCCCACAATGGCAGTGTGTGGGGTGGCAGTGGGGTGGCCATGTCCCCACGCTGTCCCCTGTCCCCACAGCAGCAGTGTGTGGGGTGGCAGTGGGGTTGCCGTGTCCCCACGCTGTCCCCTGTGCCCTCAGTGGCAGTGTGTGGGGTGGCAGTGGGGTGGCAGTGTCCCCACGCTGTCCCCTGTCCCCGCAGCGGCAGTGTGTGGGGTGGCAGTGGGGTGGCCGTGTCCCCACGCTGTCCCCTGTCCCCGCAGCGGCAGTGGGGTGGCCGTGTCCCCACGCTGTCCCCTGTCCCCACAGCGGCAGTGGGGTGGCCGTGTCCCCACGCTGTCCCCTGTCCCCGCAGCGGCAGTGGGGTGGCCGTGTCCCCACGCTGTCCCCTGTCCCCACAGCGGCAGTGGGGTGGCCGTGTCCCCACGCTGTCCCCTGTCCCCACAGCGGCAGTGTGTGGGGTGGCAATGGGGTGGCAGTGTCCCCACGCTGTCCCCTGTCCCCGCAGCGGCAGTGTGTGGGGTGGCAGTGGGGTGGCCGTGTCCCCACGCTGTCCCCTGTCCCCGCAGCGGCAGTGGGGTGGCCGTGTCCCCACGCTGTCCCCTGTCCCCACAGCGGCAGTGTGTGGGGTGGCAGTGGGGTGGCAGTGTCCCCACGCTGTCCCCTGTCCCCGCAGCGGCAGTGGGGTGGCCGTGTCCCCACGCTGTCCCCTGTCCCCACAGCGGCAGTGGGGTGGCCGTGTCCCCACGCTGTCCCCTGTCCCCACAGCGGCAGTGTGTGGGGTGGCAGTGGGGTGGCCGTGTCCCCACGCTGTCCCCTGTCCCCGCAGCGGCAGTGTGTGGAGTACGCGCTGAAGGCGCAGCCGCTGCGCCGTTACATCCCCAAGAACCGCACCCAGTACCGCGTGTGGGCCATGGTCAACTCCACCGCCTTCGAGTACATCATGTTCGTCCTCATCCTGCTCAACACCATCGCGCTGGCCGTGCAGGTGGGGGGACACCTGGGGGCCCGGGGGGTCACAGAGGGAAGGGACAGTGCCAGACCCCTGTGTCCCCCCCCCCACCCCAGCACTACGAGCAGTCGAAGCCCTTCAACTACGTGATGGACCTGCTCAACATGGTGTTCACGGGGCTCTTCACCGTGGAGATGGTGCTCAAGATCATCGCCTTCAAACCCCGGGTATGCTGGGGGGTGTCACAGGGGGGTCACACAATGGGGGGGTGTCACATGGGGGGTCACACAAGGGGGGTGTCTCACGGGGGTCACACAAGGCAGGGGGTGTCACATGGGGGGTCACACAATGGGGGGTGTCACACGGGGGGGTCACACAATGGGGGTTGTCACACGGGGGTCACACAAGGGGGGTGTCACACAGAGGGTCACACAATGGGGGCTGTCACACGGGGGGTCATACTATGGGGGGTGTCACACGGGGGTTCACACAAGGCAGGGGGTGTCACACCGGGGGTCACACGGGGGGGTGTCACACCAGGGTCACACAAGGGGGGTGTCACACCGGGGTCACACAAGGCAGGGGGTGCCACACGGGGGTCACACAAGGGGAGGTCACAGGACAGAGGGTCCTCACCACCTCCCCTCCCCCAGCATTACTTCTGTGACGCCTGGAACACTTTTGATGCCCTCATCGTGGTGGGCAGCGTGGTGGACATTGCTGTCACTGAGGTCAACGTGAGTCGCCCTCCTCGTCCCCTGGCTCGGGGGAGGTTGGTGTTTTGGGGCAGTCCTGGATGTCTGGGTCTCTCCCTGTCCATGTCCTCATGTCCATCTGTCTGTCTCCATCGTCTCCATCATCTCCATCGTCACATCTGTCACAGAACGGGGGACACGTTGGTGAGGTACGGGGAGGTGTCCCCAGCCGGGGGAGTTTTGGGGGGGCTGTGCAGGGGTTTTGGGGTGCCCCTGACCCCCCTCCCCACAGAGCTCGGAGGACAGTTCCCGCATCTCCATCACCTTCTTCCGGCTCTTCCGCGTGATGCGGTTGGTGAAGCTGCTCTCCAAGGGCGAGGGCATCCGCACGCTGCTCTGGACCTTCGTCAAGTCCTTCCAGGTGGGGTGGGGGGGACACGGTGGGGGACACAGGGGAGAGGGGGCATGGGGGGGACAGCACCCCCTCACCCCCGCTCTGTCCCCAGGCCCTGCCCTACGTCGCCCTGCTCATCGCCATGATCTTCTTCATCTACGCCGTCATCGGGATGCAGGTGAGGGCCCTGGGGAGCCCCCCAGGCCAGGGGGAGGTGAGGGGCTTGGGGGGGTGTGAGGGGCGTGGGGGGGTGTCCTGTAAGCTCCCGGCCACCCAGGCCCCCCTGCCCCCCCAGACCTTCGGGAAGGTGGCGCTGCAGGACGGGACTCAGATCAACCGCAACAACAACTTCCAGACCTTCCCCCAGGCCGTGCTGCTGCTCTTCAGGTGGGGCCGGGGGGCCTGGGGGGGGCTGGGGGGGGGTCCTGGGGGGCTCTGGGCTTGCCGTGGGACTTGGGAGCTTCCTCTCAGTGAATCATGAAGGGGGGTTACAGGTGTGCCCCAGGGGTACAGGTGTGCCCCAGGGGTACAGGTGTGTCACGGGGGTACAGGTGTGCAGTGAGGGGGACACAGGTGTGCCGTGGGGGTACAGGTGTGTTACAGGGGGACAGCTGTCCTGTGGGAGGGTACAGGTGTGTCACAGGGGGCACAGGTGTGCCCCAGGGGTACAGGTGTGCCATGGGGGTACAGGTGTGCCCCAGGTGTACAGGTATGCCCCAGGTGTACAGGTGTGTCACAGGGGGGACAGGTGTGCCGTGGGGGTACAGGTGTGTCACAGGGGGTACAGGTATGTCACACGGGGCACAGGTGTGCCCCAGGGGTACAGGTGTACCATGGGGGTACAGGTGTGTCACAGAGGGCACAGGTGTGCCCCAGGGGTACAGGTGTGCCCCAGGGGTACAGGTGTGCCATGGGGGTACAGGTGTGCCCCAGGGGTACAGGCATGTCCCGTGGGGTACAGGTGTGCCACGGGGGAGGCATGGCAGGAGATCATGCTGGCCAGCCTGCCGGGCAAGCGCTGCGACCCCGAGTCGGACGCAGGCCCGGGGGAGGAGTTCACCTGCGGCAGCAACTTCGCCATCGCCTACTTCATCAGCTTCTTCATGCTCTGCGCCTTCCTGGTGAGACACGGGGCCCTGCCCCACAGCCCTACAGCTCAACCCTGTCCCACAGCCCAGCCCTGCCCCACACCCCTCAGGAGTCCCTGGGGCATCCTGACCCCCCTTGGCCCCCCCCCAGATCATCAACCTGTTCGTGGCTGTGATCATGGACAACTTCGATTACCTGACGCGCGACTGGTCCATCCTGGGCCCGCACCACCTGGACGAGTTCAAGCGTGTGTGGTCTGAGTACGACCCCGCCGCCAAGTGTGTAACTGTCCCCTTGTCCCCAGCCGAGGGGGCCGGGTGTCCGGACCACCCCTGACCCCCTGACCCCCCCCCAGGGGCCGCATCAAGCACCTGGACGTGGTGACGCTGCTGCGCCGGATCCAGCCCCCGCTGGGCTTCGGGAAGCTCTGCCCACACCGCGTGGCCTGCAAGGTCTGGGGGGCCTCCGGGGGGGTTTGGGGCGGTCCCATACCTGGGTTTGGAGCCACCCAGATTCATCCCCCTCCTGTCCCCTGCCCAGCGCCTGGTGGCCATGAACATGCCCCTCAACTCGGACGGGACCGTCACCTTCAACGCGACGCTCTTCGCTCTGGTCCGCACCTCCCTCAAGATCAAGACGGAAGGTGGGGAGCTGGGAGGGTCTGGGGGGGCCCAGGGGACAGCAGGGCATGGCAATGGCTGTGTGTCCCCCTGCCGTGTCCCCTCCCTGCAGGGAACCTGGACGTGGCCAACAAGGAGCTTCGTGCTGTGGTCAAGAAGATCTGGAAGAGGACAAAGCCAAAGCTGCTGGACGAGGTCATTCCCCCGCCCGAGGGTACGTGAGGGCCGTGTCCCCTTCCCTGTCCCCTCGGACCCCCAGCCGCCCCCTGACCGTCCGTGTTCCCCAGAGGAGGAGGTGACCGTCGGGAAGTTCTACGCCACCTTCCTGATCCAGGACTATTTCCGCAAGTTCCGGCGGCGGAAGGAGCGGGGGATGTTGGGCGCCAGCGCGGGCCCCAGCAACGAGTGTGCGCTGCAGGTGCGACCCCTGCCCGGGGCGGGGCTGGGGGTCCCCGGTGTCACCAGGTGACCCCCCCCGACCCCCTGTGTCCCCCCAGGCCGGGCTGCAGACGCTGCAGGCGCTGGGCCCTGAGATGCGCCGGGCACTGAGTGACCTGGAGGGGGAAGAGGGCGGGGACGCCCCTTCGGAGGAGCCACTCACCTACGCCGTGAGCCTCGCCCACCCTGGCCACGCCAGCGGCCACACCTGACCCATGGCCACACCTGACCCATGGCTGCGCCCACCCGCCATACCTGGCCAAAATCCACACCAAATAGCCACACCTGTCCCATGGCCACGCCCACTGGTCACATCTGCCCCAAACCCACAGCAATTAGCCACACCTGACCCACGGTCATACCCACTGGTCACACCTGCCCCAAACCCACACCAAATAGCCACACCTGTCTCATGGCCACGCCCATTGGTCACACCTGCCCCAAACCCACACCAAATAGCCACACCTTTCCCATGGCCAGGCCCACTGGTCACACCTGCCCCAAACCCACACCGAATTGCCACACCTGTCCCATGGCCGCGCCCAGCGGTCACACCTGCCCCAAACCCACACCGGCTGTTCCCCCCTGTGCCGTGGCCGCGCCCCCCGACCCCGCCTCTCTCCGCAGGCCCCCGAGACGCTCTACGGCTCCGCCCCCGGCTCCCCCCTGCTCGCGGAGCCGCCCCCCGCCTCCAGCCCTGCCCCCACCGAGGGGGAGGACCCCGCGCCCCCCTCCCACGGGGGAGGCCCCCGCCCCGGCGGCAGGTACGGGGGGGCTGGGGACACCCCGGCACGGGGCGGGGGTTCCCCGGGGAGGACGGGGGGTGCCCATGGCCCTGTGCGCAGGCGGCGCTCCGAGGGGGGGGACCAGGAGGAGGAAGCCCCCGCCGAGGACGTGGAGGAGCCTGGAGGGGAGCCGGGGGACGTCAGCCACGACGAGGACCTGGAGAGCTCGGCACCGCCCCGACACCGCTGGGCCGGGGACAGGTACCGCGACCCCCGAGCCCCTGGGGAGGAGCCCCATCTGGAGGGGGTCCCGGCAGCTGGGGAAGGGGGTCCCGTCAGGCCCTGACGCTGTCCCCGTGCGAGGCTGCCGGGACCCCGGAGAGGCGGGGGGTGTGCCTGTAACTGGGCAGGGGGCACTGGGGGACCTGTCCCGGGAGGGGGTGTTCCTGTCACCCCCTGACCCCCCGCTCCCCCCACAGGCCGCTGGGTCCCTCCGCGCTGGGAGGCGTTCCAGGGGATGTTCCCAGCCTCCGACTGACCCTCCTTGTTCTCCCCAGGCCCCCGGGACCCCCGCGCTGGGCGGCGGAGCTGCCCCGGGGGGGATCGCTGCCGCTGCCCCCCCGACACTTCGCCTTCGGCAGCGGCGCCCGCGAGGGGCAACAACTGAAACGGCGCCGGCTCCTGCCCCCCACCCCCGCGGGTACGGCGGGGCGGGGGGCAAAGGAGGGGCGGGGTCGCCAGCGAGACCCTCCGTGGTCGCACCCAGCAGCGCTGACCGAGTCCCCTCCGTAGCCCGGGATGGTTCCCCGGTAGCCCAGGAAGGTCCCTGATAGGTGGGGGTGACCGCTCCCTGTATCCCCAGGTGCCCCAGAGGGTCCCTAGAGCCGGGGGTGGCTCTGCCTTGTGCCTCCCGATAGCCCGCAGGCTCCCTGCCCGGTGCCCCAGAGGGTCCCTGGCTGAGGGGGCGACTCTGCCCGGTGCCCCGGAGCGTCTCTGGAGCCGGGACTCAATCTGCCCGAGCGTCCCGGGACGGGGGAGTTGACCCTTCCCGGTGCCCCCGGTAGCCCAGAGGGTCCCTGGCCAGGGTGGGTGACCCAGCCCGGTTTCCCGGAGGGCCCGTGGCCCGGGGGCTGACCCTGCCCGCTGTCCCCCAGGCCGGAAGCCCTCGTTCACCATCCAGTGCCTGCGGCGCCAGGGCAGCTGCGAGGACGAGCCCATCCCGGGCACCTACAACCCTTCGGGCCCGCCCGGCCCGGCCCGGCCGCAGGTACTGCTGGAGGTGGGGGAGGCAGACGGGGCGGGGGGGGACGACACTGTCCCAGTGTCACCCCGCCCTGACCCCTCCCGCCCCCAGGGCTACGGCAGCTCCGAGACCTGGCGCCTGGGGGGCTCCTCGCACGCCTGGGCGGCCCCGGCCCGCGGGCGCGTTCTGTACGCGCCGCTCATCCTGGTGGAGGGGGCTCCGGCGGGGGGCGCGGGGGGCAGCCTGCCCCCCCTCAACCGCTGGTTCCCCCCCGCGCCGCTGCGCCTGCGGCCCTGCGGGCCCCACGATGCCCTGGCCCGAGGCTCGGCCGACAGCCTGGTGGAGGCCGTGAGTGGGGGACACACGGGGGGGACACGGCTCGGGGGACAGCCTGGTGGAGGCAGTGAGGAGGGACATGGAGGGAACATGGGGGACACGGCTCGGGGGACAGCCTGGTGGAGGCCGTGAGTGCAGGGTGGGGCACGGGGGGGAGACGCTGGGGATATGAGACAGAGCCCGGTGGAGGCTGTGAGTGAAGGGGGATGTGGGGTGACACGGCTTGGCTAGCAGCCTGGTGGAGGCAGTGAGTGAGGGGGGAACACGTAAGGGGGACACTGGGGACAGGGAGGGGGACACCCCACGGCTTGGGCGACAGCCTGGTGGAGGCAGTAAGGGACACAGGCACACCCCCGGTGCCGGTGCCAGCGCGTCCCCCTCGCCCCCTTGCCCAGGTGCTGATCTCGGAGGGGCTCGGGCTATTCGCCCGCGACCCCAAGTTCGTGGCCGTGGCCAAGCGCGAGATCGCGGACGCGTGCGACATGACGATGGACGAGATGGAGAGCGCGGCTGCCGACCTGCTGACCCGGCGCCGCGCCCCGCCCGCGCCCGCCGTCTACAGCGACGAGGAGCCGCTGCGGCCGCCGGCAGAGGAGGAGCTGGCGGACGAGATGGGCTGGGCCGGCGGGGTCTAGAACCCGGCACCAGCACCGCGGGGCTGGGCGGGCGGAGTCTAGAACCCGGCCCCGCGGGGCTGGGCGGGCGGAGTCTAGAACCCGGCCCTGCGGGGGTAGGTGGGCAGAGTCTAGTACCCGGCACAACAGGGGTAGGCGGGCAGAGTCTAGAACCCAGCACCACGAGTCCGGGCGGGCAGAGTCTAGAACCCAGCACCGCGGGCCCGGGCAGGCAGGGTCTAGAACCCGGCACCGCGGGGATAGGTGGGCAGAGTCTAGAACCCGGCACCGCGGGGATAGGTGGGCAGAGTCTAGAACCCGGCACAGCAGGTCCGGACGGGCAGTCTAGAACCCGGCACCGCGGGCCCGGGCGGGCAGAGTCTAGAACCCGGCACCGCGGGCCCGGGCGGGCAGGGTCTAGAACCCGGCACTGCGGGGCTGGGTGGGCAGAGTCTAGAACCCGGCACCGCGGGCCCGGGCGGGCAGGGTCTAGAACCCGGCACCGCGGGGCTGGGCGGGCAGGGTCTAGAACCCGGCACCGCGGGCCCGGGCGGGCTGGCTCTAGAACCCGGCACCGCGGGGATAGGTGGGCAGAGTCTAGAACCCGGCACCGCTGGCCCGGGCGGGCAGAGTCTAGAACCCGGCACCGCGGGCCCGGGCGGGCTGGCTCTAGAACCCGGCACCGACACCAGACCGTGTGGGAGCGATGTTACCTCAGGAAAAAAAGGGATTTCTATCAAAAAGGTTTTTACTTTTTTCCTCACAGAAGGGGTATTTGCCTCAGGGAAGGTTTTTTTCCTGAAACAGGGTATTTTGTTCCCTCAGGAAAAGGGGTATTTACTTCAAAAAAAAGAAAGTTTTTACTCAAAACCAAGAAGCGTGTTTTCCTTCAAAAGAACCAAACCGTGTTTCCCTAAAAAAAATTAAAAAACAAAAAAAACCACCAACATTTCCCTCAAAAAAAGGTGAGTTTTAGCTCGGGGAAAGGAAGGGTTCCTCAAAAAAGGAAGGGATTTACCTCAAAAAAAAGGAAATTTTTTTCTGTCTGGGACAGAGATATGCCTTGGTGGGGGAAGAATCATCAGAAAATGAGTTTTTTCCTCAGGAAAAGGGATATTTACCTCAAAAAGTTTTTTCCTTAAAAAACGCACCCCAAAACCACACATAGCCCCAAGCCAGTAACTTTTTCCTCAAAAAGGACGTTTTCACTAAAAAAAAAAAAAAGGACGGGTTTTGCCTCAATTTAGAAAAATGAGGGGGTTATGTCAAAAAAAGGGTTTATAAAGGAGGTGTTTTCCTCTAGAAAAAGGTTATTTGCCTCAAAGAGGGGCTGCTGCTCAGAGGGTTTTCCTCAGGAAAAGGGATTTTACCTCAAAAAAAGGAAAGTTTTTATTCAATAAAGAGAGGGTTGCCCTCAAGGAAAACAAACCAAAACAAAACAACCAACTATGCTTCCCTACAAAAAAGGATTTTTCCTTCAAAGAAAGGAAAAATTAAAAAGGGGGGGAAAGGATTTTCTTTAAAAGATTGTGTTTTTTTTCCCCTGGAAAAGGGATATTCACATCAGGGAGGGGTGGGGGGGGGAATGTCCTCAAAAAGGAGGTTTTTATTTCAGGAAAAGGAACATTTCTTAAGAGGAAAGGATGTTTCTTCTCAAAAAGGAAGTTTTTACTCAAAAAGGGAAGAAAAAAACAAAAAGGGGGGGGGTTTCCCCCTCAAAAAAAAGGGAGTTTTACCTCAGGAAAAGAGACATTTACCTCCTGGGAACGGTGACTTGTTTTTCAAAAATGAATATTCCCTCTTGAAAAGGGATAATTACCTCAAAACCAAAATAAAAAGTCCTTTAGAAATAATAAAAAAAGGTTTTGCCTAAAAAAGAAGGAAAATGAGGTGTTTTCCCTCAAAAAAGGAGTTTTGTCTCAGGAAAAGGGAGATTTACACCCAAAAAGGAGGGACTGCTGGGAAAAAAAAAAAGGATTTTACATCAGGAAAAAGGATTTTGTCACCTCAGAAAAGAGAAACTTTACATTACAAAGGAGGCATTTGTTTCCCTGAGAAAGAGGAATTTTCACTTCAGAAATGGGGATTTTACCTCAGGAAAGATGAATTTGACCTCAGAGACTTTTATCTAAAGAGAGGGGTAAATGTTTTATTTCAGAAAGAGTAAAATTTACCTCACGAGTGTTTTACTGCAAGAAAGAGCATTTTTCACCTCAAGGAGAGGAACTTCACCTCAGGAAAGGGGTTTTTATCTAAGGAAAGGTAAATTTTGCCTCACAAAAGAGGGTTTTACCTCATGAAAAAACATTTCACACCCCGGAAAGAGGGATTTTACCTCAGGGAAGGGGTATTTTACCTCAGAAAAAGTAACTTTTACCTCACAGAAGAGGGTTTTACCTTAGGAAAAAGCATCTCTCCTCTCAGGAAGGTGGGACTTTGCCTCACTCACTGAAGAAAGTTTTATCTCATGGAAGTGTTTTTCACTTCAGGAAGGATTTTACCTTAGCAAGGGGATTTTTACCTCAGGAAAGGTGAATTCTACCTCATAAATGAGGGGTTTACCTCAAGCAAGGGACATGTTTAACCTCATGAAAGACAGTTTTACCACAGGAAAGAACTTCTCACCTCGGGGAGGCAGATTTTGCCTCAGAAATGTAAAACTTGACCCACTTGAAGAGGGCTTTACCTCATGAAAAAACATTGCTCTTTTATTGAAAGGGGCGTTTTACCTGAGAAAAGTGGATTTTTAACCTCAGGAAGGTAAATTTTACCTCACAGAAATGGGTTTTATCTCATGAAAGAACATGTCACATCTTAGAACGGGGAATTTTACCTCCGGAAAGGGGCTGTTTTACCTAAGCGGGGAAGGTTTTACCTCAGACAAGTGGGTTTTTACCTCAGGAGAAGTAAATTTTACCTCACGGGGGGGTGGTTTTTGCCTCAGGACCAGGACTCGCTCCGGGGCTCCGAGCGGAGTTTCCCGCGCCCGCCCAGGCCCCGCCCCCCCCGCGCGCCCATTGGTGGAGCCGGCGGCCAATGGGGAGGCGGCTCCGCGCGCAGGGCGAGCGCCCCCCCGAGGCTGCGCGGGGAGCTCGGGGGGGCCGAACCCCCAAAATCCCGAACCCCCCCAAAATCCCGAACCCCCCCAAAACCTCTGAGCTCCCCAAAATCCCGAACCCCCAAAATCCCGAACCCCCCCAAAACCTCTGAGCTCCCCAAAATCCCGAACCCCCAAAATCCCGAACCCCCCCCAAATCCCGAACCCCCCCAAACCTCTGAGCTCCCCCAAATCCCGAACCCCCGAAATCCCGAACCCCCCCCAAACCTCTGAGCTCCCTAAAATCCCGAACCCCCGAAATCCCGAACCTCCCCAAAACCTCTGAACTCCCCCAAAATCCCGAACCCCCCCAAAACCTCTGAGCTCCCCAAAATCCCGAACCCCTCAAAACCTCGTAACTCCCCAAAATCCCAACCCCCCCAAAACCTCTGAACTCCCCAAAATCCTGAACCCCCCCCAAAACCTCTGAATTCCCCAAAACCCCCAAAACCCCCCAAAACCTCTGAGATCCCCAAAATCCCGAACCCCCCCCAAACTTCTGAACTCCCCAAAATCCCAAAGCCCCCAAAACCTCTGAGATCCCCAAAATCCCGAACCCCCGAAATCCCGAACCTCCCCAAAACCTCTGAACTCCCCAAAACCTCTGAACTCCCCAAAATCCCGAACCCCACCACAACCTCTGAACTCCCCAAAATCCCAACCCCTCCAAAACCTCTGAACTCCCCAAAACCCCAAACCCCCAAAACCTCTGAACTCCACAAAATCCTCAACCCCCCCAAAACCTTTGAACTCCACAAAATCCTCAACCCCCCCAAAACCTCTGAATTCCCCAAAATCCCAAAACCTCTGAACTCCCCAAAATCCCGAACCCCCCCAAACCTCTGAACTCCCCAAAATCCTGAACCCCCCAAAACCTCTGAACTCCCCAAAATCCTGAACTCCCCCCAAAACCTCTGAACTCCCCAAACCCCCTGAACTCCCCAAAATCCTGAACCCCCCAAAACCTCCGAACTCCCCAAAATCCCAAAGCCCTGAAATCCCGAACGCCCCAAAACCTCTGAACTCCACAAAAACCCCGGACGCCCAAAATCCCAAATCCCCCCATAATCCCGACCCCCCCCAAAATCCCCAAACCTCCCAAAATCCCAAACCCCCAAACACCCTGAACTCCCAAAATCCAGAATCCTCCCATAACCCCGACACCCCCAAAATCCCCAACACCCCCGCTGAGTAATCCCGACTTCCCCAAAATCATCCTCAACCCCCCCTCCGGGAATTCCGAATCCCCCAAAATCCCAACCCCTCACAGTAACCCTGAAGCCCCTCCCCCCCCCCCCAAATCCTGACGCCCCCCCTGGAACCCTGAACACCCCAAAATCCGGACCCCCTCAATCACCCTGACCCCTCCCAACTCACCCCACCCCCCCAATAACCTCCGACCCCCTTTAACCTCCAAAGTTTAATAATAATAAAAAAAAATCATAATACAATAAAATAAGGCCCCCCCGCCCCCGCCCCGCTACAAAGAGCTTGAGACTTGTTAGTGTCGGCGGGGGGGGGGGCAGGGGGGCCCCAAATCCGCCCCCCCCCCCCACCCCCACCCCCCCAATCCTATAAAAAACCCGGTGCGGGGGGGGGGGGTGGGGGGGCTGGCCCTGCTGTGCTGGTTGGGGTCCCCCCTCCCCGGTGCGGGGGGGACCCCCGGACCCCCACCCGTGTGTGGCCCACCCCCCCCCGGGGCTGAACGATACAAAAGAAACAACTCAAATAATTACATCGCGGGGGGGGGGGAGGGGGGGGGGAGGGGAAGGGGGCAAGGGGAGAGCCCCCTCCCCCAGATCGGGGAGCTTGGGGGGGGCCCCAGGGTGGGGAGGGGGCCCGGCGTGGCCCCCCCCAGTCCATCCCCACCGCCGTCAGGCGCGTCCGTCCGAGCTGGGGGCTCCGCGTCACGAGTCCTGGGGGGACACGGGGGACAGGGCTGGGGGCACAGCCCCAAACCACACGGGCAGCCCTCCCCCCCCCTGCACCCAAACCCTCCCCCCCCCTGCACCCCAGAGCCCTCCCGTGCCCCTCCTGGAGCCCTCTCACCCCATAACCCCACCATGGACTCCCGTAACTCCTGCCTGTACCCCATAAAGCCCCCTCCCCCAGTTCTCCTCCAGGGCCCCCCTCTCACCCCATAACCCCACCATGGACTCCCGTAACTCCTGCCTGTACCCCATAAAGCCCCCTCCCCCAAATTCTCCTTCAGGACCCCCCTCTCACCCCATAACCCCACCATGGACTCCCGTAACTCCTGCCTGTACCCCATAAAGTTCCCCCCCCCCAAATTCTCCTTCAGGACCCCCCTCTCACCCCATAACCCCACCATGGACTCCCGTAACTCCTCCCTGTAGCCCCCATAAAGCCCCCTCCCCCAAATTCTCCTTCAGGACCCCCCTCTCACCCCATAACCCCACCATGGACTCCCATAACTCCTGCCTGTACCCCATAAAGCCCCCTCCCCCAGTTCTCCTCCAGGGCCCCCCTCTCACCCCATAACCCCACCATGGACTCCCGTAACTCCTCCCTGTAGCCCCCATAAAGTTCCCCCCCCCAAATTCTCCTTCAGGGCCCCCCTCTCACCCCATAACCCCACCATGGACTCCCGTAACTCCTGCCTGTACCCCATAAACCCCCCAACCCCCAATTCTCCTCCAGGGCCCCCCTCTCACCCCATAATCCTCCCAATAAACCCCCATGATCTTCATAAACCCCCTTCAACACTAATTCCTCCCTGTACCCCATGAACGCCCCCAGTTCTCCTCCAGGGCCCCCCTCTCACCCCATAATCCCCCCAATAAACCCCCTTGATCCCCCTGTATCCCCATAACTCCCCTTCAACCCCACAACTCCTCCCTGTACCCAATAAACCCCCAAATTCTCATTCTGGGACACCCTCTCACCTCATAATCCCACCCTGTACCCCCTGTAACCTCCTCAATCCCCACAACTCTCCCCTGTACCCCATAATCCCCCCCTTAACCCCCCTCAAGCCTCTCTCTACCCCCTGCTCCTGGGCCCCCCGAATTCTCCTCCTGGGCCCCCTCTCACCCCACAATCCCCCCATGTACCCCCACAACTTCCCCCCCCCCCCCCCCCGTACCCCATAAACTCCCCAATTCTCCTCCTGGGCCCCCTCTCACCCCATAATTCCCCCATGTACCCCCACAACTCCCTCCCCCCCCCCCCATAAACTCCCCAATTCTCCTCCTGGGCCCCCTCTCACCCCACAATCCCCCCATGTCCCCCCACAACTTCCCCTTCCCCCCCCGTACCCCATAAACTCCCCAATTCTCATCCTGGGCCCCCTCTCACCCCATAACTCCCCCCACGTACCCCCACAACTCCCCCCCCATACCCCATAAACTCCCCAATTCTCCTCCTGGGCCCCCTCTCACCCCATAATTCCCCCATGTACCCCCACAACTCCCTCCCCCCCCCCCCATAAACTCCCCAATTCTCCTCCTGGGCCCCCTCTCACCCCACAATCCCCCCATGTCCCCCCACAACTTCCCCTTCCCCCCCCGTACCCCATAAACTCCCCAATTCTCATCCTGGGCCCCCTCTCACCCCATAACTCCCCCCACGTACCCCCACAACTCCCCCCCCATACCCCATAAACTCCCCAATTCTCCTCCTGGGCCCCCTCTCACCCCACAATCCCCCCATGTACCCCCACAACTCCCTCCCCGCCCCCCCCATAAACTCCCCAATTCTCCTCCTGGGCCCCCTCTCACCCCACAATCCCCCCATGTCCCCCCACAACTTCCCCCCCCCCCCGTACCCCATAAACTCCCCAATTCTCCTCCTGGGCCCCCTCTCACCCCACAATCCCCCCACTGACCCGCCCTGTACCCCACACTCACCCCCGGGGCCTGGGGGCCGGGTGTGGGGCTGTCCCGGGGGTCGCCCCCCTCGGGCCCCCGACTCCTCTTTGGCTCCAGCTCCTCCTTGGCCAGGGGGGGGAGGTCCCCCCGCTCCGCCCGGCGCTTCCGGCGCTTTTCGGGGTCCCGGCCGCGGGCGCGAGCCCCCCGACGCTCCGCCTGCTCCAGCTGGGGAGGGGGGGGGACACCCCATCAGTGACCCCCAAAGCTGGGAACGGGGGGCTGGACTGCCAGGGCGGGGCAGGTTTGGGGTCCCCAGAGCGGTTGGAGGAGGTGGAAGAGGGTGAGGGAAGCGGTGGAAGGAGGCGTTTGGGGTTCCTGAGGGGTTTTGGGGACCCTCACCCTGAGGGACTCGGTCAGGAAAGGGGCGAAGGAAGGGCACGGGGAGTGTTTTGGGGTCAGCAGAGGGGATTCTGGGGACCCCCAACTTGAGGAAGAGGGGAAGAGGAGCTGCACGGGGCCCATCTTGGGGGGTCTGAGGGAATGTGAGGGGGTCAGTAAGAGCTTTAAGAGATGATTTGGGGGCAGTTTTGGGGTGCCCAGCAGAGGTTGGGGCAGTTCTGGGGCTCAAGGGAGATGCTTTGGGGCAGTTCTAGGCTCCTCAGGGTGCTTGGGGAAAGTTTTGGAGTCCTGAGGACAATTTGGGGTGCCTTAAGAGGGTTTTGGGGTGGGTCTGGAGCCACCTGGAAGAGTTTGGGCCAAGTTTTAGGGTCCTGGAAATGCTCTGGAGAAGTTCTGGGGTGGTTTGAGGGGGGCCTGAGGAAGCTTTGGGAGGGTTCTGTACTCCCAGGGAAGGTCTGGGGCTTCTGGGGTGGATTTGGGGGTTCTGTGTCCCTGGGGAGGTTTGGGGGGTTCTGGGTAGAGTTTGGGAGGGGTTCTGTGCCCCCAGGGAAAGTTTTGGGGTCTCTGGGGTTGGTTTAGGGGGGATTCTGTCCCCCCAGGGAGGGTTTGGGAGGGTTGTGTCCCTGGGTAGGTTTGGGGGTCTCTGGGGCAGTTTTGGGGTCTCCAGGGCAGTTTTGGAGGGCTCTGTGTCCCTGGGTAGGTTTGGGGGTCCCTGGGGCTGGTTTGGGGTGTTCTGGGGCTGGTTTGGGGGTCCCTGGGGCTGGTTTGGGGGATTCTGGGGCAGTTTTGGGGGTCCCTGGGGCAGTTTTGGGGTGTTCTGGGGCTGGTTTGGGGGTCCCTGGGGCTGGCTTGGGGGTCCCTGGGGCTGGCTTGGGGGTCCCTGGGGCTGGTTTGGGGGGTTCTGGGGCTGGTTTGGGGGTCCCTGGGGCTGGCTTGGGGATCTCTGGGGCAGTTTTGGGGGGTTCTGGGGGTGGTTTGGGGATCTCTGGGGCTGGTTTGGGGGGTTCTGGGGCTGGTTTGGGGGTCCCTGGGGCTGGTTTGGGGTGTTCTGGGGCTGGTTTGGGGGTCCCTGGGACAGTTTTGGGGGGTTCTGGGGCAGTTTTGGGGGTCCCTGGGGCAGTTCTGGGGGCTTCTGGGGCTGGCTTGGGGATCTCTGGGGCTGGCTTGGGGATCTCTGGGGCTGGTTTGGGGGTCCCTTGGGCAGTTTTGGGGGTTCTGGGGCTGGTCTGGGGATCTCTGGGGCTGGTTTGGGGGTCCCCGGGGCAGTTTTGGGGTGCCGTACCTCGAGCAGCAGGCGGAACAGGGCCAGCGGGGGCGGGCGCGTGGCCTGCAGCAGCCGCCAGATGCTCTGGGCCTCGTCCAGCGTCACCTCCAGCAGGTCCCCCTCCATCATCAGCTCCTCCAGCGGCCGCCGCGTCCCCTCGGACAACTCCAGCACCGGCCCCTGCAGCCGCGGCAGCGCCGCGCTCAGCGCCTCCAGCTCTGCGGGGACACCACGGGGACATCGTGGGGACACCACAGGGACAGGAGGGGACACAGGGGGAGCTCAGAGCCTCCAGCTCTGTGGGGACACCACGGGGACACCGTGGGGACACCACAGGGACAGGAGGGGACACCACAGGGACAGGGGGACACGGGGAGCTCAGCAGGGATATTGTGAGGACACCACACGGACAGGGGACACAGGGGGAGCTCAGCGCCTCCAGCTCTGCGGGGACACCACGGGGACATCGTGGGGACACCACAGGGACAGGAGGGGACACCACAGGGACAGGAGGGGACACAGGGGGAGCTCAGCGTCTCCAGCTCTGCGGGGACACCACAGGGACACCACGGGGACAGGGGACACAGGGGGAGCTCAGCGCCTCCAGCTCTGCGGGGACACCACAGGGACATCATGGGGACACCACAGGGACAGGAGGGGACACGGGGAGCTCAGCGCCTCCAGCTCAGCAGGGACATTGTGGGGACATCCTGGGGACACCACAGGGACAGGGGACACAGGGGGAGCTCAGCGTCTCCAGCTCTGTGGGGACACCACGGGGACATCGTGGGGACACCACAGGGACAGGAAGGGACAGGGGGAGCTCAGCGCCTCCAGCTCTGCGGGGACATTGTGGGGACACCACAGGGAGATCGTGGGGACACCACAGGGACAGGAGGGGACAGGGGGAGCTCAGCGCCTCCAGCTCTGCAGGGACACCACAGGGACAGGGGACACGGGGAGCTCAGTGCCTCCAGCTCTGTGGGGACACATCATGGGGACACCGTGGTGACACTGGGACATCCTGGGGACACCACAACCCTGGGGGGACACGGTGTCACCTAGGGAACACAAACATGGCCCAGGGACAGGCTGGAACCCCCAGGGCACGAAGGGGATCCACAAGGGTGCCACGGGATCTGCCGGGTTCGTGTGGGGTCCCCAGCTCCCAGGTGGCCCCAAGGAACCCCCTGAGCTCCCACGGGATCCCCCCGGATGGGATCTGGTGGATCCCAGCGGGTCCCCAACCCCCTGACCCCGCTCACCTGAGGGCAGGGGTCCGTTCTTCTCTGGGCTAGGGGCATCCCCGTTCTCCACCGACACCTGGGGGGGAGCAGGGAAGGTGTTTTGGGGGGCTCAGCCTCCCCCAGCCCCAAAACCAGCCCCAGAACCCCCAAATCCACCCCCCGTAATGCCAAAACCTTCGCTGGAGCCCCAAAACCTGCCCCACACCTCTCCGCTGCCTCCCAGACGCTTCCACCTTGGGCTGCTTGTTGCAGCTCGCTCTGCACAGGGGTCTGACACCCCAAATCTCCCTAAACCCCCCCCAAATTCCCATACCTTGGTCTCGGCTCGTTGCGCCTGGCCTTGCGCAGGGGTCTGACACCCCAAAGCCCCCATAAATCCCCCCACAACCCCCAACAAATCCTCCAGTTCTCACCTTGGTCTGCTCGTTGTGGTTGGTCTCGTGCAGGCTCCTGACACCCCAAAACCCCCATAAAACCCCCCAAACATCCCCCAATCCCCACCTTGGTCTGCTCGTTGCGGCTGGCCTTGCGCAGGGGTCTGACACCCCAAATTGTCCCCAAAACCCTCCTAAATCTCCCCTAAGTGCCCCAAACCCACACCTTGGTCTGCTCATTGAGGCTGGCCTCTCTCACACAGGGGTCTGACACCCCAAATTGCCCCCAAAACCCCCCTAAGTGCCCCAAACCCGCACCTTGGTCTGCTCGTTGCGGCTGGCCTCTCTCACACAGGGGTCTGACACCCCAAATTGTCCCCAAAACCCCCCTAAGCACCCCCAAACCCGCACCTTGGTCTGCTCATTGCAGCTGGCCTCACTCACACAGAGGTCTGACACCCCAAATTGCCCCCCAAGACCCCCCATAAAACCCCCCAACCCCGCACCTCGGTCTGCTTGTTGCGGCTGGCCTCACTCAACAGAGGGGTCTGACACCCCAAATTGCCCCCAAAACCCCCTTAAACCCCCCAACCCCACACCTTGGTCTGCTCATTGAGGCTGGCTTCTCTCACACAGGGGTCTGACACCCCAAACTGCCCCCCAAAACCCCCTTAAACTCCCCAAACCCTCACCTTGGTCTGCTCATTGAGGCTGGCCTCACTCACACAGGAGTCTGACACCCCAAATTGCCCCCCAAAACCCCCCCAACCCCACACCTTGGTCTGCTCGTTGCGGCTGGCCTCGCTCACACAGGGGTCTGACACCCCAAATTGCCCCTCAAACCCCCCCAACCCCGCACCTTGGTCTGCTCGTTGCGGCTGGCCTCACTCACACAGGGGTCTGACACCCCAAATTGCCCCCCAAAACCCCCCCAAACCCCGCACCTTGGTCTGCTCGTTGCGGCTGGCCTCACTCACACAGAGGTCTGACACCCCAAATTGCCCCCAAAACCCGCCAACCCCACACCTTGCTCTGCTCGTTGCGGCTGGCCTCGTGCAGAGGTCTGACACCCCAAATTGCCCCCCAAAACCCCCCCTAAAACCCCCCAACCCCGCACCTTGGTCTGCTCGTTGCGGCTGGCCTCGCTCACACAGGGGTCTGACACCCCAAATTGCCCCCCAAAACCCCCCCTAAAACCCCCCCAACCCCGCACCTTGGTCTGCTCGTTGCGGCTGGCCTCACTCACACAGGGGTCTGACACCCCAAATTGCCCCCCAAAACCCCCCCAAACCCCGCACCTTGGTCTGCTCGTTGCGGCTGGCCTCACTCACACAGAGGTCTGACACCCCAAATTGCCCCCAAAACCCGCCAACCCCACACCTTGCTCTGCTCGTTGCGGCTGGCCTCGTGCAGAGGTCTGACACCCCAAATTGTCCCCAAAACCCCCTTAAACCCCCCAACCTGCACCTTGGTCTGCTCATTGAGGCTGGCTTCGCTCACACAGGGGTCTGACACCCCAAATTGCCCCCAAAACCCTCCAACCCCGCACCTTGGTCTGCTCGTTGCGGCTGGCCTCACTCACACAGGGGTCTGACACCCCAAATTGCCCCCAAAACCCGCCAACCCCACACCTTGCTCTGCTCGTTGCGGCTGGCCTCGTGCAGAGGTCTGACACCCCAAATTGCCCCCCAAAACCCCCCTAAGTGCCCCAAACCCGCACCTTGGTCTGCTCGTTGCGGCTGGCCTCACTCACACAGGGGTCTGACACCCCAAATTGCCCCCCAAAACCCCCCCAAACCCCGCACCTTGGTCTGCTCGTTGCGGCTGGCCTCGCTCACACAGGGGTCTGACACCCCAAATTGCCCCCCAAAACCCCCCCAAACCCCGCACCTTGGTCTGCTCGTTGCGGCTGGCCTCGCGCAGGGCGCCGTCGCTGTCCCCGTGCAGCCGGTGCCGCAGGGCCGCCAGGCGCTCCAGGGGCCCGGCCACGTCGGGGGACGCCAGGAGCTGGCGCGCGCGGTCCTGCCAGGTGATGGCCCGCTCGGTGAGGCACTGCAGGGCCTCGCCCTCGGGCAGCCGCACCGGCAGCTTCTGCAGGGCCACCAGCAGCGCCAGGATGGTCTCGAGGCGCGGCCGCCGCGAGCGCTGGCACAGCGGGCACAGGAACTTGGCGTCCCACTCCCACCAGGCCGGCGACGGCTTCTGGGCGCCCAGGCGGGGCCAGGCCACGCAGGAGCCGTGGAACCAGTCCCGGCAGAGCTGGCACTGCAGCATGCCCGGCCCCGCCGGCTGCCCGCACACGCAGGACGGTGGCCCCGGGCCCGGCAGCGGCGGCGCGGCCTTCTGGGCGTTGGCGTGGCGGAGCCGCAGCATCCCCTCCTTCTCCTTCTGCTCGCCCTCCTTGAACGCCACGATCTGGGGGGGACAGCAGGGGGTGAGAGGTGACAGGGATTTGGGGGCACAGGGGGTGAGAGGTGACAGGGATTTGGGGTCACAGGGGGTGAGTGGTGACAGGGATTGGGGGACAGCAGGTGACAGGGATTTGGGGTCACAGGGGTGAGAGGTGACAGGGATTTGGGGTCACAGGGGGTGGGAGGTGACAGGGATTTGGGGTCACAGGGGGTGAGTGGTGACAGGGATTGGGGGACAGCAAGTGACGGATTTGGGGTCACGGGGGGTGAGTGGTGACAGGGATTGGGGGACAGCAGGTGACAGGGATTTGGGGTCACAGGGGGTGAGTGGTGACAGGGATTTGGGGTCACAGGGGGTGGGAGGTGACAGGGATTGGGGGACAGCAGGTGACAGGGATTTGGGGTCACAGGGGGTGAGTGGTGACAGGGATTGGGGGACAGCAGGTGACAGGGATTTGGGGTCACAGGGGGTGAGTGGTGACAGGGATTTGGGGTCACAGGGGGTGAGAGGTGGCAGGGATTGGGGGTCACGGGGGTGAGTGGTGACAGGGATTTGGGGTCACAGGGGGTGGGAGGTGGCAGGGATTGGGGGTCACGGGGGTGAGTGGTGACAGGGATTTGGGGTCACAGGGGGTGGGAGGTGACAGGGATTGGGGGACAGCAGGTGACAGGGATTTGGGGTCACAGGGGGTGGGAGGTGACAGGGATTGGGGGACAGCAGGTGACAGGGATTTGGGGTCACGGGGGTGAGAGGTGACAGGGATTGGGGGACAGTAGGGGGTGAGAGGTGACAGGGATTTGGGGTCACAGGGGTGAGAGGTGACAGGGATTGGGGGACAGCAGGGGGTGAGAGGTGACAGGGATTTGGGGTCACAGGGTCTGCCCCATCCCCAAACCCTTGAATGGCACGATCTGGGGGAGAGCAGGGTGGTGAGAGGTGACAGGAACGGGGGGAATTGTGGGTGCTCCATCCCCAAACCCCAACCGCCACGATCTGGGAGGTGTGAGAGGTGCCAGGAACGGGGGGGTCCCAGGGTGTGCCCCATCCCCAACCCCCCGAATCCCTGACCTTGAGCACAGAGGAAATCAGCAATGGGAGAGGCGACAGGAACCGGGCAAATGTGGTGCCCCCTGCCCCAAACCCTGGAACACCCCAACGTAGGGGCAAAGAGGAACGCGAGAGGGGACAGCAACTGAGGGGAGCGTAACCAGGAGCGCGAGAGGCGACAGGACTGGGGGGGATGTGGTGTCCCCCCACCCCAAACACCCCGATCTCGGCGTGGGCAGCAGGGACAGGAGCAGGGGGTCCCGGGGGAGCTCACCACAGCGCCGGGGTCCCGCAGGTCCTGCGCCGACAGCCCCAAGCTCTCGGCGTCCAGCCGGTACAGCCCCGGCTCCTGCCGCCACTTGAGCCTCTTGCTGCTGTCGGAGCCGGCGTCGGCGCAGGGACACAGCACCTGCAGGAGGGGACACAGGGGGCTCAGCGCCGTGCCAGGGATGCCACCGTGGCTTTTTGCCTTTTCTTTTCGTACAGCTTTATGTGTTCTCGGTATTAGTAACGTAGGTACTCGTAACTCTTTGAGCCTGCTACCTGAGCACAGTGCTGGTATTCCGCTGGGCCACAAAAGTAAACGTCCTAAAGGCCTCACAGTTAAACGCCTTACGCTACCTTGAGAAGCCAAGGTTCTCCCTAAAACGCGTTCTGTAAACTAAAATAAAGCCCACCTGCAAGAAAATGCTTTAAAATTTAAAGGTATCGCGCCGTTCATTAAGCCTCTCATTAGAAAACCTTCGTCAAACGTGCTGACCTGCAAAGCCTGCGGAACCGCGCACGGATTCACCGTGCGCGCGCACCTCGGCGCGCTCCGCCTCGACAAACTCTTACAACCAGAAAAACCCTATTAAATACCGAGGTAAAAACCCCTTTTATCCCTTTGCCACGTCCAGCTCTTAATTCTAAGACCACAGAAAAGGCACGGCCAGGACCCCCCTGTGCCCCCCAGCCCCCCACACCCACCTCGAGCAGGGTGTAGCAGGAGTTCTTCTTGAGGAAGGTGCGGGAGGCCTTGTCCCGCCAGGAGTGCGCGGTGCCCACCTGCACCTCGAGCTGCCGCAGCTCCTCCAGCCGCACCGGCAAGTCCCGGCCCACGGCCACCAGCCCCTCCAGGTCATCCAGGCACGGGTAGTGGTCACCGTTCTGGGGGGACACGGGTCAGCCAGGGCTGGCGTGGGGACGTGGGGAGTGGTGGGGACAGGAATGGGATGAGAGAGGGACGTGGGGATGGATGGGGATGTGGGAGTGGGGGGATTATGGGCAGGACAGGATGGGGTCACGGTGCAGGGATGTGGCAGGGACATGGCAGGGACAGGAGAGGATGGGGACATGGCAGCAGATGGGAGGTCCACGGGGACACGACAGGGATGTGTAGCGTCCAGGATCCATGGGGACAGGGACGTTGAGGGGTCCAGGGGGACAGGATAAGGACACAGGGGTGCCCAGCTGCCATAGAGGACAGGGTGAGGACACAGGAGTGTCCAGTGTCCACAGTGACAGGACAGGACACAGGAGGGTCCAATGTCCATGGGAAAAGGATGCAGACACAGGAGTGTCCAATGTCCATGGGGACAGGACAGGACACAGGAGTGTCCAATGTCCATGGGGACAGGACAGGACACAGGAGTGTCCAATGTCCACGGGGACAGGACAGGACACAGGAGTGTCCAAGGGGACAGCGCAGGCACTCAGGGGTGTGCAGTGCAGGGGCTGTGGGGGTCCGAGGCCTCCCGGCGTGCTCGTGGGGGTGCAGAGCCCACCTGGATCTCCTCGACATCGGCGATCCAGGCGCGGGCCTTGGCCAGGGCCTCCTTCAGGGCCTGGATGTTGGGCAGCAGCGCCGGGATGTTCTCGGCCTCCTTGATGATGGCAGCCAGCGTGGCCGGGGGGTGCTTCTGCCTGCGGGGGTGTCAGAGCCAGGCACCCCGAGACCCCCCTGACACCCCAGAGACCCCCCCCCGACACCCCCCAACCCAGGGCAGGAACCTCTGAGGAGCGGCCGAACCCCAAACCTTTATCCCCCTCCCCATGGAGTCACCCCCAGCCCCTTTATCCCCTCCTGGGCACATGGGGCACAGTCTCCAGCCCTTCCCCCCCAGCCCCTTATTCCCCTCAGGGGACACAGGGCACAGCCCCACCCCCTCTCCCCTCTGAGGTGCAGCCCCCAGCCCCCCATCATCCCCTGGGGAGGGGTCTCCCCCCTGACCTGGCCTCGAGGCACATCTGGGCCTTCTCCTCCCAGCGCTGGGCAATGGTCAGCAGCTCCTGCAGCTCGGCCATGGCCACGTCCACGGCGGGGCTGGGGGCCACGGTGCGGCCGGCCTGGATGAGGCCACGCATGACGGGCAGGGGCACGCGGGCGCGGGGGGAGCGCAGGGTGGCCGTCACCTCCTCCAGCCACGCGGCCTGGGCCAGCTGCCGCTCCAGCCGCCGGCCCTCGGGCACCTCCACGCCCAGCCGGGCCCCCCGCTCCAGCAGCTCCTGCAGCGTCCCGGGGGCCGGGGGGGGCACGTCCAGAGCTGCCCGCGCCTCCGCCTGGAACGCCTCCACCCGCTCCAGCAGCGCCTGCGGGGGACACGGGGTCAGGGACAGCCCCGGGACACCGGGGGATATCCCTGGGACGTGCAGGGACAGCCCTGGGACACCATGGGACACCCCTGGGATGCTGTGTGACAGCCCTGGGACACTGTGGGACACCCCTGGGACACTGTGGGACAACTCAGAACACCGTAGGACACACCTGGGACACTGTGGGACACCCCTGGGACGTTGTGGGACACCTCAGAACACCGTAGGACACACCTGGGACACTGTGGGACACCCCTGGGACGTTGTGGGACACCTCAGAACACCGTGGGACACACCTGGGACACTGTGGGACACCCCTGGGAAACCGTGTGACACCCCTGGGACACTGTGGGACACCTCAGAACAACATGTGACACAGCTAGGACACTGTGGGACATCCCTGGGACACTGTGGGACACCTCAGAACAACATGTGACACAGCTAGGACACTGTGGGACATCCCTGGGACACTGTGGGACACCTCAGAACACTGTGGGACATCCCTGGGACACTGTGTAACACCTCAAAACACCGTGTGACACCCCTGGGACACCATGTGACACCCCTAGGACACTGTGT
The DNA here is from genome assembly GCF_041296385.1 of Aphelocoma coerulescens. Classification (NCBI taxonomy): domain Eukaryota; kingdom Metazoa; phylum Chordata; class Aves; order Passeriformes; family Corvidae; genus Aphelocoma; species Aphelocoma coerulescens. The sequence goes on along the minus strand of NC_091044.1, from coordinate 944,305 downwards.
GAAACCCCTGGGACACTGTGGGACAACCCCAGGACACTGTGTGACACCTCAGAACACCGTGTGAAACCCCTGGGACACTGTGGGACACCTCTGGGACACACAGACACAACCCCAGGACACCTCTGGGACACACAGGGACAACCCCAGGACACCGTGGGACACCCCTGGGACACCCCTGTGATGCCCCAGGACCCCCGGCCCACCTGCACATCCCCGATCTGGTGCATGACACAGGGCAGTTGGTTCATCTGCTCCAGGAACGCCCGCAGCTCCTCCACCGTCAGCGCCGGCGCGGGGACCCTGCGGGGACAATGGGCACTGCTGGGCACCGGGGGGACACAGGGATGCTGCTGGGCACCTGCCGGGCACCACGGGGACAATGGGCACTGCTGGGCACCGTGGGGACCCTGTGGGGACAATGGGCACTGCTGGGCACCATGGGGACCCTGTGGGGACAATGGGCACTGCTGGGCACCATGGGGGACCCTGCAGGGACAATGGGCACTGCTGGGCACCGGGAGGACCCTGCAGGGACAGAGGGCACTGCCGGGCACTGGGGGGACCCTGCAGGGACAATGGGCACTGCTGGGCACCGTGGGGACATGGGGACGCTGCTGGGCACCTGCTGGGCACCACGGGGACAATGGGCACTGCCGGGCACTGGGGGGACCCTGCGGGGACAGAGGGCACTGCTGGGCACCGGGAGGACCCTGCAGGGACAGAGGGCACTGCCGGGCACTGGGGGGACCCTGCAGGGACAATGGGCACTGCTGGGCACCATGGGGACATGGGGACGCTGCTGGGCACCTGCTGGGCACCACGGGGACAATGGGCACTGCCGGGCACTGGGGGGACCCTGCGGGGACAGAGGGCACTGCTGGGCACTGGGGGGACCCTGCAGGGACAGAGGGCACTGCTGGGCACCGTGGGGACATGGGGACGCTGCTGGGCACCTGCTGGGCACCACAGGGACAATGGGCACTGCTGGGCACTGGGGGGACCCTGTGGGGACAATGGGCACTGCTGGGCACCGGGGGGACCCTGTGGGGACAATGGGCACTGCTGGGCACCAGGGGGACCCTGCGGGGACAGAGGGCACTGCCGGGCACCGGGGGGACCCTGCGGGGACAGAGGGCACTGCCGGGCACCACGGGGACAATGGGCACTGCTGGGCACCGGGGGGACCCTGCAGGGACAGAGGGCACTGCTGGGCACCGGGGGACACGGGGACAGCGGGCACTGCCGGGCACCGCGGGGACAGTGAGGGGAGGGAACGTGGAGGGGGATGGGGACAGGCACATGGAAACCCTACAGGGAACAGGATGGGGACAGGAAGGTGTCCAGTGTCTATGGGGACAGGACAGAGACATTGGGGTGTCCAGGATGCACAAGGGACAGGACGGGCACGCAGGAGTGTCCTTAGGGACAGGACGGGCACACAGGGACGGGCACACAGGAGTGTCCGGTGTCCATAGGGACAGGACGGGCACACAGGAGTGTCCAGTGTCTGTAGGGACAGGACGGACACACAGGAGTGTCCAGTGTCTGTAGGGACAGGACGGGCACACAGGAGTGTCCGGTGTCCATAGGGACAGGATAGGCACACAGGGACGGGCACACAGGAGTATCCGGTGTCCATAGGGCCAAGATGGGGACACGAAGGTGTCCAGTGTCTGTAGGGACAGGACAGGGACACAGAGGTGTCCCAGACCCACAGGGGACAGGACAGGGACACAGAGGTGTCCCAGACCCACAGGGGACAGGACAGGGACACGGAGGTGTCCAGGACCCACAGGGGACAGGACAGGGGCATGGAGGTGTCCAGGACCCACAGGGGACAGGACAGGGACACAGAGGTGTCCCAGACCCACAGGGGACAGGACAGGGACACGGAGGTGTCCCAGACCCACAGGGGACAGGACAGGGACACGGAGGTGTCCAGGACCCACAGGGGACAGGACAGGGACACGGAGGTGTCCCAGACCCACAGGGGACAGGACAAGATCACAGGAAGCACAAGAGGGACACGAGACCGGGCAGGTTGAGGCAACAGGACGGACACCCAGGGCGAGAGACCCAGCATGGGGACAGGCTGGGGACACTCGGGGACCCTGGGGGACACTCTGGGGACACTCACCCGGTCTCCTGGGAGCTGATGAGCCCCAGGGCCTCGGACACGCAGCGCTCGGCCTGGCCCAGGCAGCCCTTGAGCCGGTGCAGCAGCTCGTTCTCGGGGAACTTGCGCTCCCGCGCCTCCGACTCCAGCGCCCGCAGCTCCTCCAGCGCTGGCCGGGCACAGCCGGGGGGTCAGGGCCGGGCTCCGAGCCCCCAGACCCCCACTGAACCCCCCCAGGACCCCCCAGGACCCCCACTCACTGCGCTTGCGGCCGTCCTCCACCTCGAGGGCGATGCGCACCTTGTTGGCCCAGGTGTCGAAGGACTCGGCGCGCACCTTGAGCTTGTGCAGCATGGCCGGCAGCTCGTCCAGGGTGTAGCGGTACCTGGGGGGGGGCTGGGGGTCACTGGGAGCCCCCCTGAGCACCCACGACCCCCCCAGGGTATAGACAGGGCCCCCAGACTGAGCCCATGGGCTATAGGGGGGATTCTGGGGTGGCTGGGGGCAGACAGTGAGCCCCTCACATCAGCAGGAGCAGGGGATGGAGCTGCCAGGCCGTGGCCGTGTTCCTCCCCTGCCTCTCCCAGGGACACCCCGAGACCTCCAGCACCCCCAAATCGTAGCCAGGACTCCACCCAGGGTCACACCAGGACCCGCAGCCCCACCAGCTCAACCCCGTGTGTGTCCCCAGGGTCACATTAAGGGCCCCAATACCCCAGAACCCCATTCCCACTCTTACAGACCCCTGCAAGCCACCCCTGTGTCCCCCCCAAGGGCACACCCAGGTCCCCAGCCCCTCTTACAGAGCCCTAAACCACCCCTCCATCCCCCCCAAGGGCACACCCAGGTCCCCAGCCCCTCTTACAGCCCCCCAAACCCACCCCTTCATCCTCCTCTAGGGCACATCGAGGCCCCCATCCCCTCTTACAGCCCCCCAAACCCACCCCTCCATGCCCCCCAAGGGCACATCGAGGCCCCCCGCCTCCCCAAACCATCCCTGTGTCCCCCTCAGAGGCAAAGTGAGGCCCCCAAACCCCTCTGCCAGCCCCCCCAAACCCCACCCCCACCCTTACAGACCCCCACAAACCACCCCCGTGTCCCCCCCAAGGGCACACCCACATCCCCAGCCCCCCCCATCCCCTCCAAACCATCCCCACATCCCCTTCCAAGGCCACACAGAGACCTCCACTCTCCCTGAAACATCCCCACATCCCATTCAAGGGCACATCAGCCCCCCCAAACCCACTCCCAACCCCTCCTACAGCCCCCTCAAACCACCCTTGGGGCACATCAAGGCCTCCAAGCCTCCCCAAACCACCGCCGTGGCCCCCTCAGGAGCCCAGCGAGGCCCCCCCAGGGCCTGTCCCAGCCCCCCCACCTGAGGTACTGCTTGCTGCGGGGGCACTTGCAGAGGTCGTCCATGTGGTAGAGGCAGACGAGGCCCTGGGGACAGTCGTAGCAGGCCAGGGCTGACAGGAAACACGTGGTCTTGCACTTGTCACACTGGCGCTCATCGTCCGGCAGCAGCTCGAAGGCCTCGCGCTCCGCCTCCGTGATGCCCTGGGGGGACAGAAAAACGGACATCAGAACCCCCCCCCAGGAGTTTCTGGGGTGCCCCTGCATCCCCAACCCCTTCCTGATCCCCTGAAGGGGAACTAAAATTCTCTCAGACTCCTCCCAGGAGCTCCAACCCCTCCTGCTCCATCTCTGTGATGCCCTGGGGGGGCAGAAAAACGGACATCAGAACCCCCCCCAAGAGTTTCTGGGGTGCCCCCAGCACCCCCAACCCCCCTGCAATCCCCTCAGGGGAACTAAAATTCTCTCAGACTCCCCCTAGTACCCCAAACCCCTCCATGATCCCCTGGGGGATGCACAGAAATGTCCCTCAGACCCCCCCCCCCATGGAGCTTCTGGGGTGCCCCCAGCACCCCCAAACCCCTTCCTGATCCCCTGAAGGGGAACTAAAATTCTCTCAGACTCCTCCCAGCAGCTCCAGCCCCTCCTGCTCCATCTCTGTGATGCCCTGGGAAGTCACAGGAACGTCCCTCAGACCCCCCCATGGAGCTTCTGGGGTCCCCCAGCAGCCCCAACCTGTGACCCCACAGCTGACCCTCACCCTGCTCCCCACGGAGCTTTTGGGGTCCCCTCAGCACCTCTGTGACCCCCCAGAGAAGCACAAACACAACCCTCAGGACACCCCAAAACCTTCGGGGTCCCCCCAGCAGTTTGAACCCCTCCATAACCCCCCAGAGGGACCAAACACGACCCTCAGGTCCCCCTCCCCAGAGCTTCTGGGGTGCCCCCAGCACCACCAAGCCCTCTGTGACCCTCCTGGGGGGGCACGAACATGACCCTCAGACCCTCCTAAAGCATTTGGGGTCCTCCTCACCCCCTCTGTACCCCCGTGAGGAGGTACAAACACAGCCCCTCAACACCCCTAAACCTTTTGGGGTGCCCCCACCACCCCCAACCCCTCCATAACCTCCCTGAGGGGGCCAAACATGACCCTCAACCCCTCCCCAGAGCTTTTGGGGTTCCCCCACCACCCTCAACCCCTCCATAACCCCCCTGAGGGGGCCAAACACGACCCTCACCCCTTACCCAGAGCTTCTGGGGTGCCCTCAGCACCCCCAACCCCTCCATAACCCCCGAGGGGGGGCACAAACATGACCCTCACCCCCTCCCCAGAGCTTCTGGGGCTCCCCCACCACCCTCAACCCCTCCATAACCTCCGGAGGGGGCCAAACGTGATCCTCACCCCCTCCCCAGCTTCTGGGGTTCCCCCACCACCCCCAACCCCTCCATAACCCCCCTGAGGGGGCCAAACATGACCCTCACCCCTTACCCAGAGCTTTTAGGGTTCCCCCACCACCCTCAACCCCTCCATAACCCCCCTGAGGGAGCCAAACATGACCCTCACCCCCTCCCCAGAGCTTCTGGGGTCCCCCACCACCCCCAACCCCTCCAAAACCCCCCTGAGGGGGCACAAACACGACCCTCACCCCTTACCCAGAGCTTTTAGGGTTTCCCCACCACCTCCAACTCCTCCATAACCCCCCTGAGGGGGCCAAACATGACCCTCACCCCCTCCCCAGAGCTTTTGGGGTGCCCAACCCCTCCATAACCTCCCTGAGGGGGCCAAAGACGACCCTCACCCCTTACCCAGAGCTTTTAGGGCTTCCCCACCACCTCCAACTCCTTCATAACCTCCTGAGGGGGCCAAACATGACCCTCACCCCCTCCCCAGAGCTTCTGGGGCTCCCCCACCACTCTCAACCCCTCCATAACCTCCCTGAGGGGGCCAAACACGACCCTCACCCCTTACCCAGAGATTTGAGGTGCTCTCAGCACCCCCAACCCCTCCATAACCCCCCTGAGGGGGCCAAACACGACCCTCACCCCTTACCCAGAGCTTCTGGGGTGCCCTCAGCACCCCCAACCCCTCCATAACCCCCGAGGGGGGGCACAAACATGACCCTCACCCCCTCCCCAGAGCTTCTGGGGCTCCCCCACCACCCTCAACCCCTCCATAACCTCCTGAGGGGGCCAAACGTGATCCTCACCCCCTCCCCAGCTTTTGGGATTCCCCCACCACCCTCAACCCCTCCATAACCCCCCTGAGGGGGCCAAACACGACCCTCACCCCTTACCCAGAGCTTCTGGGGTGCCCAACCCCTCCATAACCCCCCTGAGGGGGGGGCACAAACACGACCCTCACCCCCCCCCCAACCGCAGCTCCCCCTGCCCCTCTGTACCCCCCCATATTTCAGGGCACCCCCCACCCCCCGTTTCTCGGGGTGCCCCCACCTTCTCCAGCAGGGCCTTGCGCAGCTTGCGCTCCTCCTGCACGAGCACGAACATCTCCTTGTGCACGGCGGCCGCCAGGTTCAGGTCCAGCTTCTCGGGGCTCGCGGCCATCTTGCAGATGAGCTCCTCGTGCGAGAAGACGCAGTAGCGGCGCAGGCGCCGGTAGTGCTCGATGCACTGCCTGCCTGCAGGGAGCTGTGCGGGGTGTCAGGGGGATCCCCAAAACCGGGGGCACCCCTAAACACAGCCCCAAACCCAGCCGGGATCAGCGCTGATCCCTCAAACCTGGGGAACCTAACCCGAACCTAACCCTGAACTGGGCAGTGCTCGATGCACTGCCTGCCTGCAGGGAGCTGTGCGGGGTGTCAGAGGGCTCCCCAAAACCGGGGGGCACCCCTAAACACAGCCTGAAACCCAGCTGGGATCAGTACTGATCCCTCAAACCTGGGGAACCTAACCCGAACCTAACCCTGAACTGGGCAGTGCTCGATGCACTGCCTGCCTGCAGGGAGCTGTGCGGGGTGTCAGGGGGCTCCCCAAAACCGGGGGGCACCCCTAAACACAGCCCCAAACCCAGCCGGGATCAGTACTGATCCCTCAAACCTGAGGAACCTAACCCTAGCCTAAGCCTAAATCTAATCCTAACCATGAACTGGGCAGTGCTCGATGCACTGCCTGCCTGCAGGGAGCTGTGCGGGGTGTCAGGGGGATCCCCAAAACCGGGGGCACCCCTAAACACAGCCCCAAACTCAGCTGGGAGCACCCCCAGTGCTGATCCTAACCATAACCTAACCCGAACCGAACCCAAACCTAACCCTAATCGAACCCTGAATTGGGTAGTGCTCGATGCACTGCCTGCCTGCAGGGAGCTGTGCGGGGCGTCAGGGGGCTCCCCAAAACCGGGGGGCACCCCTAAACACAGCCTGAAACCCAGCCGGGATCAGTACTGATCCCTCAAACCTGGGGAACCTAACCCTAACCTAACCCGAAATCTAATCCTAACCCTGAACTGGGCAGTGCTCGATGCACTGCCTGCCTGCAGGGAGCTGTGCGGGGCGTCAGGGGGATCCCCAAAACCGGGGGCACCCCTAAACACAGCCCCAAACTCAGCTGGGACCACCCAGTGCTGATCCTAAGCCTAACCTAACCCTAACCCTGACCAGGTAGTGCTCGATGCACTGCCTGCCTGCAGGGAGCTGTGTGGGGTGTCAGGGGGCTCCCCAAAACCGGGGGGCACCCCTAAACACAGCCCCAAACCCAGCCGGGATCAGCGCTGATCCCTCAAACCTGGGGAACCTAACCCTAACCTAACCCTAAATCTAACCATAACCCTGAACTGGGCAGTGCTCGATGCACTGCCTGCCTGCAGGGAGCTGTGTGGGGTGTCAGGGGGATCCCCAAAACCGGGGGCACCCCTAAACACAGCCTGAAACCCAGCTGGGACCACCCCCAGTGCTGATCCTAAGCCTAACCTAACCCTAACCATGAACTGGGCAGTGCTCGATGCACTGCCTGCCTGCAGGGAGCTGTGCGGGGTGTCAGGGGGATCCCCAAAACCGGGGGGCACCCCTAAACACAGCCTGAAACCCAGCTGGGACCACCCCCAGTGCTGATCCTAAGCCTAACCTAACCCTAACCCTGACCAGGTAGCGCTCGATGCACTGCCTGCCTGCAGGGAGCTGTGCGGGGTGTCAGGGGGATCCCCAAAACCGGGGGCACCCCTAAACACAGCCTGAAATCCAGCTGGGATCAGTACTGATCCCTCAAACCTGGGGAACCTAACCCTAGCCTAAGCCTAACCCTGGACCAGGGAGAGCTCGACGCACTGCCTGCTTGCAGGGGGCTGCACGGGGTGTCAGGGGGCTCCCCAAAACCGGGGGGCACCCCTAAACACAGCCCCAAACCCAGCAGGGACCACCCCCAGTGCTGATCCCTTAACCTAACCCTAATCTAACCCTAAATCTAATCCTAACCCTGGAGCACGTAGTGCTCGATGCACTGCCTGCCTGCAGGGAGCTGTGGGGGGGGGCTCCCCAAAACCGGGGGGCACCCCTAAACACAGCCCCAAACTCAGCCGGGATCAGTGCTGATCCCTCAAACCTGGGGAACCTAACCCTAAACCTAACCCTAAACCTAATCCTAACCCTAAACACAGCCACAAACCCAGCTGGGAGCACCCCCAGTGCTGATCCCTCAAACCTGGAGAACCTAACCCCAACCTAACCCCAACCTAACCTAACCATAACCTAACCCTAAACCTAATCCTTACCCTAACCCTGAACTGGGCAGTGCTCGATGCACCGCCCGCCCACGGGGAGCTGCACGGGGTGTCAGGGGGCTCCCCAAATCCGGGGGGCACCCCTAAACACAGCCCCAAACCCATCTGGGGAAACAGCCCTGAACCCAGCTGGGACCCCCAGTGCTGACTTTTGGCTTCTCCTGTCATTCTTCCAGAGCTTCCCCCCCCCCAAATTTTACTGTTTTCCATGAGGTTTTTCTCATTGAGCCCCCACAGCTATTTCAGAGCCCCTCCTGGTACATTTTATGCCCTCCTGGATTTGGGGTTCTCCTGCTGTTCCTTCAAGGCTTCCACCACAGATTTCCCCGTTTCCCTCGATTTCTTCTTTTGCCTTCCCCAGGCTTTTTTTCTGTTGATTCCCCCAGACATTCTGTGCCCCCCCAGGTACATTTTGTAGCCCCCCCGGGTATTCCAGAGCTCCCAGCACTCACCCAGTCGGCCGTGCAGAAGTTGACGGCCTCGGCAAAGTTGTAGCCCTGGTTGAAGCCGCTGTGGTAGGCGCGGGGGAAGGTGATGACGAACTCGCCGGCGCATTGGTTGGTCCGGACCACCTAGAGGGACACGACCGGGGTCAGCGGGGGCTAACAGGGCCAGGAGGGGTCGGGGGACACCCCCAACTCACGGGGACGCCGTGGGCCATGAGGGTGTTGGGGTTCATGAGGGTGACGAGCTGGTGCAGGAGGTCGGGCTGGCTCTCGAACAGCTCCGGCGTCAGCTTCTTCATCACCTCCTCCAGGTGCTCGGCCGCGAACGACGGGACCCCGTACCACGTCTTGGGCTCGCCCCTGGGGATGGGACACCCCAAAAACCTCCTCATCGCACCCCAAAAACCTCCTCATCACACCCTGTACCACCCCAAAACCTCCCTATCCCACCCCAAAAACCTCCTCACCACACCCTGTACCACCCCAAAACCTCCCTATGCCACCCCAAAAACTTCCTCATCCCACCCCAAAACCTCCTCATCCCACCCCAAAACCTCCTCATCCCACCCCAAAACCTCCTCATCCCACCCCAAAAACCTCCTCATCCCACCCCAAAAACCTCCTCATCCCACCCCGTTATACCTCAAAACCTCCCTATCCCACCAAAAAAACATCCTCATCACACCCTGTACCACCCCAAAACTTCCCTATGCCACCCCAAAAACCTCCTCATCACACCCTGTACTACCCCAAAACCTCCCTATGCCACCCCAAAAACCTCCTCATCCCACCCCAAAACCTCCCTATCCCACCCCAAAACCTCCCTATCCCACCCCAAAATCTCATCCCACCCTGTACCACCCCAAAACCTCCCTATCCCACCCCAAAAACCTCCTCACCACACCCTGTACCACCCCAAAACCTCCCTATGCCACCCCAAAAACTTCCTCATCCCACCCCAAAACCTCCCTATCCCACCCCAAAATCTCCTCATCCCACCCTGTTACACCGCAAAACCTCCCTATCCCACCCCAAAAACCTCCTCATTCCACCCTCTACCACCCCAAAACCTCCCTATGCCACCCCAAAATCTCATCCCAACATGTACCACCATCCCAAAACTTCCCTATGCCACCCCAAAAAACCTCCTCATCCCACCCTCTACCACCCCAGAACCTCCCTATGCCACCCCAAAATCTCATCCCAACATGTATCATCCCAAAACCTCCTTAGCCCACCCCAAAACCTCCTTAGCCCACCCCAAAACCTCCTTAGCCCACCCCAAAACCTCCTACTGCCCCCCAATCACCCCCCTGACCACCTAAACACCCCCAAAATATCCACATGGCCCCCAAATACCTCTCTGGCCACTCCAACACCCCCCAAACATCTCACTGACCATTTCAGCACTTCCCAGGGCACCCAAATGCCCCCCTAAACAGCCCAAAGTCACCCCCCGACACCCCAAAGTCACCCCTGATGGCACCTTAACACCCCAAAGTCACCCCCAGACACCCCAAAAGTCACCCCTGATGGCACCCAAACACCCTAAAGCCACCCCCAGACCCCCCAAAGTCACCCCTGATGGCACTTTAACACCCCAAAGTCACCCCCAGACACCCCAAAGTCACCCCCGATGGCACCTTAACACCCCAAAGTCACCCCCAGACACCCCAAAGTCACCCCTGATGGCACCCAGACACCCCAAAGTCATCCCCAGACACCCCAAAGTCATCCCTAATGGCACCCAGACACCCCAAAGTCATCCCCAGACACCCCAAAGTCATCCCTAGACACCCCAAAGTCACCCCCAGACAGCCCAAAGTCATCCCCAATGGCACCCAAACACCCCAAAGTCATCCCCAGACCCCCCAAAGTCACCCCTGATGGCACCCAAACACCACAAAATCACCCTCAGACACCCCAAAGTCACCCCTGATGGCACCCAAACACCACAAAGTCATCCCTAATGGCACCCAGACACCCCAAAGTCATCCCCAGACACCCCAAAGTCATCCCTAGACACCCCAAAGTCATCCCCAGACACCCCAAAGTCATCCCTAGACACCCCAAAGTCATCCCTAGACACCCCAAAGTCACCCCCAGACAGCCCAAAGTCATCCCCAATGGCACCCAAACACCCCAAAGTCATCCCCCGACACCCCAAAGTCACCCCTGATGGCACCCAAACACCCCAAAATCACCCCCAGACACCCCAAAGTCACCCCTGATGGCATCTTAACACCCCAAAGTCATCCCCAATGGCACCCAAACACCCCAAAATCACCCCCAGACACCCCAAAGTCACCCCCGATGGCACCTTAACACCCCAAAATCACCCCCAGACACCCCAAAGTCACCCCCGATGGCACCTTAACACCCCAAAGTCACCCCCAGACACCCCAAAGTCACCCCCGATGGCACCCAAACACCCCAAAATCACCCTCAGACACCCCAAAGTCACCCCTGATGGCACCCAGACACCCCAAAGTCATCCCCAGACACCCCAAAGTCACCCCCAATGGCACCCAAACACCCCAAAAGTCACCCCCGATGGCACCTTAACACCCCAAAATCACCCCCAGACACCCCAAAGTCACCCCCGATGGCACCTTAACACCCCAAAATCACCCCCAGACACCCCAAAGTAACCCCCAGACACCCCAAAATCGCCCCCCCGGCTCCCCAGTGCCCCCAGCCCCACCAGTGGAGGTAGTTGATGGAGTAGCTCCAGTGGTCCTCGATGTGCCAGCAGAAGGCCGAGAACACCATGCCCACGTAGAGCCAGGGCACCTTCATGCCCGAGATGTCGGCGTTGATGTGGCACAGCACCGACTGCTGCAGCACCGGCATCACGTTCAGGTTCCAGCCGCTGCCCGCGTACTCCTGGCACAGCGGGGACAGCGTCACCGGGAGGGGACAGGGGCACCAGGGGGGGACAGGGGCACCAGGGGGGGACAGGGGCACCGGGGGGGGACAGGGGCACCAGGGGGGGGACAGGGGCACCAGGGGGGGGACAGGGGCACCAGGGGGGGGACAGGGGCACCAGGGGGGGAGCAGGGGCACCAGGGGGGGAGCAGGGGCGCCGGGGGGGGAGCAGGGGCGCCAGAGGGGGACAGGGGCACCGGGGGGGGACAGGGGCACTGAGGGGGGGGGACAGGGGCACTGAGGGGGGACAGGGGCACCGGGGGGGGGACAGGGGCACTGAGGGGGGACAGCGGCACCGGGGGGGGGACAGGGGCACTGAGGGGGGACAGCGGCACCGGGGGGGGACAGGGGCACCGGGGGGGGACAGGGGCACTGAGGGGGGGGACAGGGGCACTGAGGGGGGACAGGGGCACTGAGGGGGGACAGCGGCACCGGGGGGGGACAGCGGCACCGGGGGGGGGGACAGCGGCACCAGAGGGGGACAGGGGCACTGAGGGGGGACAGGGGCACCAGAGGGGGACAGGGGCACCGGGGGGGGACAGGGGCACCGGGGGGGAGACAGCGGCACCAGGGGGGGGACAGGGGCACTGGGGGGGGACAGGGGCACCAGGGGGGGGACAGCGGCACCAGAGGGGGACAGCGGCACCAGAGGGGGACAGCGGCACCGGGGGGGGACAGCGGCACCGGGGGGGGGACAGGGGCACCGGGGGGGGGGGACAGGGGCACCGGGGGGGGGGACAGGGGCACCCAACAGGACAGGGGCACTGGGGGGGTGGGACAGGGGCACCAGAGGGGGACAGGGGCACCCAACAGGACAGGAGTACCCAACAGGACAGGGGCACCCAACAGGACAGGGGCACCGCAAGGGGGACGGGGGCACCGCAAGGGGGACGGGGGCACCGCAAGGGGGACGGGGGCACCGGGGGGGGGACAGGACAGGGGCACCGGGGGGGGGTGGGACAGGGGCACCAGAGGGGGACAGGGGCACCAGAGGGGGACAGGGGCACCCAACAGGACAGGAGTACCCAACAGGACAGGGGCACCCAACAGGACAGGAGTACCCAACAGGACAGGGGCACCAAGGGGATGGGGGCACTGGGGGGACGGGGGCACTGGGGGGACGGGGGCACCGGGGGGACTGGGCCACTGTGGGTACATGGGCACTGGGGGGGACACAGACACCCCACAGGACAGTGGCACCAGGGGGGGGACAGGGGCACCCGGGGGGGACGGTCACTGCAGGGGACAGGGGCACCCAACAGGACAGCGGCACCCAACAGGACAAGGGGCACCCAACAGGACACGGTCACTGCAGGGGACGGGGCACCCAACAGGACAGGGGCACCCAACAGGACAAGGGGCACCCAACAGGACACGGTCACTGCAGGGGACGGGGCACCCAACGGGACAGGGGCACCCAACAGGACAGGGGCACCCAACGGGACAGGGGCACCCAACGGGACAGGGGCACCAGGGGGACACGGTCACCACAGGGCACAGGGGCACCGCATCACCCCCACATCCTGTGGGGACAGGGGACACGGGGTCACCCCCCCCACAGGACAGGGACACCCCCAGGGACAGCAGCACCCCCAGTGTGGGGACAGGGACAATCCCAGGGATGGCATCATCCCCACCACGGGGACTGGGGGATGGTGTCACCGCCCTGCAGGGACTGGGACATTCCTGGTGACCATGGGGTGACACCTTGGGGACAGGGACACCCCCAGGTACCACAGGAACTGGGACACTCCTGGTGACCATGGGGTGACACTTTGGGGACAGGGACCCCCCCAGGGTGGACACAGGGACACCCCAAGGGACCACAGGATGACACTTTGGGGACAGGGACCCCCCCAGGGTGGGCACAGGGACACCCCTAGGACCCATGGGGTGGCCCTGTGGGGTCAGTGCCCTGCAGGGTGGTGGCAGTGATGATGGCAGTGACCCCAGGGTGGTGGCAGCGATGGTGGCAGTGACCCCAGAGCAGTGACAGTGTCCCCAAGGCGGTGCCAGTGCCCTTAAGGAAGTGACAATGCCCCCCAGAATGGTGCCAGGGCCCCAAGGGAGGTGACAATGCCCCCCAGGGAGGTGGCAGTGCCCCCAGAACAGTGACAGTGCCCCCCAGAGTGGTGACAATGTCCCCAGGATGGTGCCAGGGCCCCAGGAAGGTGAAAATGCCCCCAGGGAGGTGACAGTGGCCCGCAGGGAGGTGACAGTGCCCCCAGAACAGTGACAGTGCCCCCCAGAGTGGTGACAATGTCCCCAGGATGGTGCCAGGGCCCCAGGAAGGTGAAAATGCCCCCAGGGAGGTGACAGTGGCCCCCCAGGGAGGTGACAGTGGCCCCAGAACAGTGACAGTGGCCCCCAGAACAGTGACAGTGGCCCCCAGGGAAGTGACAGTGGCCCCAGAACAGTGACAGTGGCCCCCAGGGAGGTGACAGTGGCCCCAGAACAGTGACAGTGGCCCCCAGGGAGGTGGCAGTGGCCCCAGAACAGTGACAGTGGCCCCAGAACAGTGACAGTGGCCCCCAGGGAGGTGGCAGTGCCCCCCAGGGAGGTGGCAGTGGCCCCCAGGGAGGTGGCAGTGGCCCCAGAACAGTGACAGTGGCCCCCAGGGAGGTGGCAGTAGCCCCCAGGGAGGTGGCAGCACCCCCCAGGAAGGTGACAGTGGCCCCAGGGAGGTGACAGTGGCCCCAGAACAGTGACAGTGGCCCCCAGGGAGGTGGCAGCACCCCCCAGGAAGGTGACAGTGGCCCCAGAACAGTGACAGTGGCCCCAGAACAGTGACAGTGGCCCCCAGGAAGGTGACAGTGGCCCCAGAACAGTGACAGTAGCCCCCAGGGAAGTGACGGTGGCCCCAGAACAGTGACAGTGGCCCCCAGGGAGGTGACAGGGGCCCCGGAACAGTGACAGTGGCCCCCAGGGAGGTGACAGCACCCCCCAGGAAGGTGACAGTGGCCCCAGAACAGTGACAGTGCCCCCCAAGGAGATGACAGTGGCCCCCAGGGAGGTGACAGTGGCCCCAGAACAGTGACAGTGGCCCCCAGGGAGGTGGCAGTGGCCCGTCCCACCTCCTCCTCGGGGGACAGGCGCCGTTTTCCGTCGCGCACGGGGAAGCCGGAGCCGAACTCCTTGGAGTGGATGTCGGCCCCGTACTCCACGGTCACGTCCTCCTCGATGCTGTTCACCAGGCGCCAGAACTCCTTCTCCACCAGCTCCGTGGGCACCATCTGCGGGCACGGGGCTTCAGAGGAGGTAGGGGGGTTTTGGGGAGGTTTTGGGGCAAGTTTGGGGGTTTTTGGCTGGGGTTTGGGGGAGGAATTTGGAGCCTCAAGTGAAGCCATCGGCCTTGAAGGCATTGCCCGCTTTGCCTAAAGGAGGGGGGCCTGGAGGGGTTTGTGGGGTCCAGGGGGAGTCTGAGGGTATTAAAGGGGTCCAGGGTGGTTTGGGGGGCAGGATTTGGGGGGAGTTCGGGGTGTTTTGGGTGGGGTTTGGGGCAGAATTTGGAGGGTCACGTGAAGTAGTTGGCCTTGAAGGCATCGCCCACCTTGACCAAAGAAGGGGGATCTGGGGGGTTTGGGGGCCTGGAGGATTTGGGGGTACCCAGAGGGCTCAGGGGGTATCTGGGGGTCTCAGAGAAGGTTTGGGGGGGGTCTGTGAAGGTTTTGGGAGGAGTTTGGGAGGTTCACATGAAGTCATTGGCCTTAAAGGCATTACCCATCCTATCAAAAGGAGGGGGTTTTGGGGGGGGCTGGAGGGGTTTGGGGGGTCCAGGGAGAGTCCTGAGGGTCTTAGAGGGGTCCAGGGTGGTTTTGGGGGTTTTTTGGGGGGGCTCACATGAAGTCAGTGACCTTGAGCATCAGCCACCTCACTGAAGAGAAAGGGATCTGGGGGGTTTGGGGGAATTTGGGGCGTCCAGGAAAGGTCCAGGGCTCTCAGGGGGCTTTTGGGGGGGGTCCAGGAGGGTTTTAGACTAATTTGGTAAAAACCTGGCCTTGAAGGTGTCATCCACCTTGCCAAAGTGGGAGGGTCTGGGGGGGTCTGGAGGGGTTTGGGCTGTCCAGGGGGATCCGGGGGTCTCAAGGGGGTTCAGGGTAGTTTTGGGGGGTCCATGAGGGGTTTTGGGGGGGGTTTACACGGATGAGCACATTGAAGAGATCAGCCTTGAAGGCATCACCCACCTCCCCAAAGGGAGGGAAGTTCAGGGGAGCCTGGAGGGTTTTGAGGGGTCCAGAGGGGGGTTTTGGGGGGATCCAGAGGGGTCTGAGGGGGTTTTGGGGGGCTCCCATGGACAGGCACGTTGAAGCAGTCAGCCTTGAAGGCGGCGTTGGCCATCTCACTGAAGGAAGGGAGGCCTGGGGGGTTCAGGGGGGTTTTGGGGATCCAGAGGGGTCTGTGGGGATTTGGGGGGGATCCAGAGGGGTCTGGGGGGATGTGGGATGCTCACGTGGACGGGCATGTTGAAGTAGTCGGCCTTGAAGGCGTCGGCCATCTCGCCGAAGCTCTGCAGGGTGTACTCCCGCGTCGCCTGCTCGAAGCCAAACGCCTCCGGGGGCCGCTTGCACTCCTGGGGGGACACCGGGGGTCAGAGGGGCTTGGGGACACCAGGAGAGGGGTCAGGGGGGCTTGGGGACACCAGGAGAGGGGTCAGGGGGGCTTGGGGACACCAGGAGGGAGTCAGGGGAGCTTGGGGCCACCAGGAGGGGGCCAGGGGAGCTCAAGGACACCAGGAGGGGGTCAGGGGAGCTCAAGGACACCAGGAGGGGGTCAGGGGACACCAAGAGGGGTGAAGGAGCTTGGGGACACCAAGAGAGGTCAGGGGGGCTTGGGGACACCAGGAGGGGGTCAGGGGGGCTTGGGGACACCAGGAGAGGGGTCAGGGGGGCTTGGGGACACCAGGAGGGAGTCAGGGAGGCTTGGGGACACCAGGAGAGGGGTCAGGGGGGCTTGGGGACACCAGGAGGGAGTCAGGGAGGCTTGGGGACACCAGGAGGGGGTCAGGGGACACTGAGACGGGTCGGGGGACTTGGGCACACCAGGAGGGGGTCAGGGGAGCTCAAGGACACCAGGAGGGGGTCAGGGGACACCAGGAGGGGGTCAGAGGGGCTTGGGGACACCAGGAGAGGGTCAGGGAGCTTGGGGACACCAGGAGGGGGTCAGGGGACACCAAGAGGGGTCGGGGGGGCTTGGGGACACCAGGAGGGAGTCAGGGAGCTTGGGGCCACCAGGAGGGGGCCAGGGGAGCTCAAGGACACCAGGAGGGGGTCAGGGGACACCAAGAGGGGTGAAGGAGCTTGGGGACACCAAGAGAGGTCAGGGGGGCTTGGGGACACCAGGAGGGGGTCAGGGGACACCAAGAGGGGTCGGGGGGGCTTGGGGACACCAGGAGGGAGTCAGGGGAGCTCAAGGACACCAGGAGGGGGTCAAGGGACACCAGGAGGGGTTAGGGGGGCTTGGGGACACCAGGAGGGGGTCAGGGGACACGAGGAGGGGTTGGGGGGGCTTGGGGACACCAGGAGGGGGTCAGGGGACACTGAGGGGGTCGGGGGCCTTGGGGACACCAGGAGGGGGTCAGGGGGGCTTGGGGACACCAGGCAAGGCCCCAGGGACACAGAGGACACTGCACACTAAGTTGGGGGTCCACGGGGACAGGGAGAGTTGGAGTGCAGAGCTGGGGGTCCCCAGCCTCACAGGTGGGATTGGGGTGTGAGGCAAGGGGTGGGTGTGGGGGTTCCCAGCCCCTCAGATGTGACACGGGGGTCCCTGACCCCACAGAGAGGGGTCCCCAGCCCCTCAGACAGGACTGGATGAGATCTGGGGGCCCCCAGATTGGCTGGACCAGGAGTGGGGGTCCCTGACCCCCCAGACAACACAGGATGCGAATGACACTGGGGGTCCCAGCCCCACAGACAGGACTGGGTGAGACCTGGGGGTCCCCATCCCCTCACACCAAACCAACCCCAACCCCAACCCCTGATCCTCCACGGACACCATGAAACACTGGGAGTCCCAGCCCCACAGAGGGGGCTCCCCACCCCACAGACAGGCCTGGATGAGATTTGGGAAGCCCCATCCCTCAGATGGGACGGTCCCAGACCCCCCCTCGCCCCCCTGACACGACAGGACCCCACAGAGCGGGGGTCCCGCCCCGCGGCGGGGACGTGACGCGCGCTGGGGGTCCCGGGGCGTCCCCGCGTGCCCCCTCACCGCCATGACGCATTTGGGGCAGCGCCAGATGCCCTTGGGGATCTCGGGCAGGGGGGGCAGCAGGCAGAAGATGTGGTAGTTGTCGTCACAGCCGTCACACAGCAGCAGCTTGTCGTCCTCATCGCCCCGTGAGCAGATCCGGCAGATGTAGGAATCCACCTGCGGGGGGGGGGGGGAAAAGGGATTTTGGGGGGATTCAGGGCAGGGGGTCCCACCCCGAATTCAGCCCTGCCCCACCTCCCAGGAGCCCCCTACTCACGAACTGGCTGTTGCTGTGGCTGCGGCGCAGCCTCATCGTCATCTTGGTGCAGGGCTCGGGGCTGTGGCGCAGCTCCTCCCGCCCGTCCCGCGCCCCCGGGGACCCCGGGGACCCCCGGGGCTCCCCCGCCGGCTCCTCCTTCACCACCACCGTGGGGGGACACTCGGGACCCTCCTTGTCTGTGGGGAGGGGGTTAATGAGCGATTTGGGGAGTGCTGAACCATTGGGGGGGGTTACAGAAACATTGGAGGGTACAGAACCATTGGGGAAAGGGTCCTGAAAAATAGGACGGGGTCAGAAGGATGGGGGGAGACCCAAAAAAACGGAGAGAGAAATGGATCCCGAAGCAATTATGGGGGGGAAGGTGGTCCCTAAAGACTGGGAGAGGGGTGTCTGTCCACAAAAAATGGAAAAGTCTGTCCACAAGCAGCTGGGGAGAGGGGGTTCCTAAAGAAGTGAGAAGGAACCATCCCATAAAAGCTGTGGGTGCGGGAGGGCACCCCAAAAGAATGAGGAGGAGTACCCAGAAACTCTGGGGGGTGTGACCCAAAAGAACAGGGCAGGGGAGAGGAGAGAGGAAGGGAAGAGGGTCCCTGAAGAACCCAAAGTAACTTCAGGCACCCCAAACTGTGGCCAAAGAGAATCCCAAAAGAAATATGGAGATATACCAGCAACAAAAACACGACCCCAAAAAGGCAAAGAATTCCCAGAAGGATTTAGGGCGTCCCAGCCACCCCTGCACCCCCCAAGCTCCCACACGAGGGGTCCCCAATACCTTTCTTCCGCAGGGTCTTATCCTTGGCCACCAGCCCAAGCCCCAACATTTTGGGGCCGGCCCCGTAAATCTGCAGCTTCTTCAGCTCGGGGTTCTTCTCGATGTCCTCCTCCGTGGGCTCGGGCTGCGGGACAGCGGCGTCAGGGGGGGGTCCACGGGGGGAGGTTTGGGGTGCCCAGGGAGGGTTTCGGGGTACCCAGGGAGGGTTTTGGGGTACCCACCTCTTGCTGCAGGCGCTTGGCGCGCCGGCCGTAGCTGTTGAACTTGGAGGGCTGCACGGACTGGCGCAGGGGGATGCTGTGGGGTTTGTACTCCCGGTCTTTCTCCTCGCTCTCGAAGGGCCGCGTGTGGCACTGCTGGAGGGACGGGGACCCTCAGCGTGGTTCGGGGTTAGGGTCGGGGTCCCCGGCCCCCCCCTGGGCCCTGCACTCACCACCAGGTTGGCCCCGGACTGGTACATCTCGTAGGGGTAGATGATGCGCTCGTAGTGCGCCCGCAGCAGCGAGCCGATGTTCTTGCCCGACGGGTACGACAGGCGCTGGGCCACCCGCGCCCACCGGCGGTCCTTGCAGATGGCCTCGTAGCCCCCCTCCTCCATCACCACCTGCGGGGGGACACCGAGCACTCAGGGACACCCCTGAGCCACCCACAGCACTCAGGGACACCCCTGAGCCACCCACAGCACCCGGGGACACCCCAGAGCCACCCACAGCATCTGGGGACACCCCAGAGCCACCCACAGCACCCGGGGACACCCCAGAGCCACCCACAGCATCTGGGGACACCCCAGAGCCACCCACAGCACCCGGGGACACCCCAGAGCCACTCACAGCACTCAGGGATGCCCCAGAGCCACCCACAGCACCCGGGGACGCCCCAGAGCCACCCACAGCACTCAGGCACACCCCAAAACCACCCACAGCACTCAGGCACACCCCAGAGCCACCCACAGCACTCAGGCACATCCCAGAGCCACCCACAGCACCCAGGGACACCCCAGAGCCACCCACAGCACCCGGGGACACCCCAGAGCCACCCACAGCATCTGGGGACACCCCAGAGTCACCCACAGCACCCAGGGACACCCCAGAGCCACCCACAGCATCTGGGGACACCCCAGAGCCACCCACAGCACTGAGGCACACCCCAGAGCCACCCACAGCACTCAGGGACACCCCAGAGCCACCCACAGCACTGAGGCACACCCCAGAGCCACCCACAGCACTCAGGGACACCCCAGAGCCACCCACAGCACCCGGGGACACCCCAGAGCCACCCACAGCATCTGGGGACACCCCAGAGTCACCCACAGCACTCAGGGACACCCCAGAGCCACCCACAGCACTCAGGCACACCCCAGAGCCACCCACAGCACCCAGGGACACCCCAGAGCCACCCACAGCACTCAGGGACACCCCAGAGGCACCCACAGCACTCAGGGACACCCCAGAGTCACCCACAGCACTCAGGGACACCCCAGAGCCACCCACAGCACCCAGGGACACCCCAGATCCGCCCGTGCCCACCACTGGGCCTCGTAGCCCCAGCCCTCCATCACCACCAGCAAGGGGACACCGAACACCCCAGAACGCCCTGGGGACCCCCACGCACCTCGCTGGGAGAACCACATTAAAGGGCCCCATCCCCCCCAAATGGGAACACACCCCCTCTGGGGACAGTAAACTCCCAAAAATGGGAACGTGCCCCCTCACAGAAGTAATTAATCCCCTGATTAGAAAATGTTCCCCCAGAGGAAATGACTACCCCCCTAAATAGGAACATTCTCCCAGGTGGGGGTAATTACCCCCATTAAATAAAAAATATCCTCCAAAACAGCAAAATACCCTCCCAAAAAACAATTAAGCTCATAAACAGGAAAATACCCCCAAACAAGGCAACTAACCCCCCCAAACAAGAACATATTCCCCACAAAGGGGCAATTTCCCCACTGACAAAAAATACCCCCCCCAAGGGGAACACTGACCCCCAAAATGGCAAAACACCCAATTTCCCCCCGCTGGGGGGGAGGAATAACCCCCTAAATGGGAACATAACCCCCATGGGAACAATCCCCCCCCCAGCGGCTAAGATACCCCCCCCAGGAGGGAAAATTACCCCCTAAATGGAAATACAGCCCCAAAGAGAAACAATTAATCCTCCTAAATGAGACCACGACCTCCTTGGAGATAATTACCCACCCCCCCAATAAAAAATACACCCCCAGAGCACCCATCACCCCCAAGGGGGGGGCAATTACCCCCCCCTAGAATAGGAAATACCCCCCCAGGAGACAATTATCACGGGGGGGGGGGCACCTTCCCTAACCCTGCACCCCACCCCAGCAGGGCAGGACCCCCAGGCAAGGGGGGAGTCCCCCAGGGGTGGGGGTCCCCAGATGCCCCCCCCCCGTACCTTGCTGAGGCTGTAGAGGTCGAGGATGCGCCGCTCCACGTTGGGGATCTTGAGGGAGGAGCCCTGGATCTCCCAAAATTTGGCGATCTGGTCCAGGTAGTTCAGCTTCACCCGGGTCTGCGCCTGCGGGAGGGGGAAATGGGGAGGCAAAGATGGGGGTGAGAGCTGTGCACACCCCAAAAGCAGCCCCAAAAGCCCCCCCCCCAAGCCCCCCACCTCACTCACCTCCAGCTCATTGAGCCGCTGGATGCGGGGGGTGAACCTGAAGTTGTCGACCTCGACAGCAAACGGGGGCTGCCAGTCCTGGAGGGGCAAGGGGGGGGTCAGGGATGGGCAGAGGGACACACAGCCCAAATTTGGGGGGTCAGCAGCCACGCCCCCCCCCGTGTGGGACAAACAGGGCAGCCCTGGGAGCTCCATAGGGAAAAAAGGGGAGAAAACCCCAAATATGGGGGGCAGAGGGGGGTCAGCAGCAAGGTCCCCCCCCCCTCATCCTGCATGGGCAGGGAACAACACACAGCCCAAAATCTGAGGGGTCAGCAGCAAGGGCCCCCCATCCTGCACAGGGAACAGCCAGCCCAAATTTCGGGGGTCAGCAGCCATGGCCCCCACATCATGCACACACAGGGGAGAACAAACACCCCAAATTTGGGGGGGCCGGGGGGGTCAGCAGCCATGGCCCCCCCCAGTGCTGCACAGAGCCCACATTTGGGGGGCCGGGGGGGTCAGCAGCCATGGCCCCCCCAGTGCTGCACAGAGCCCAAATTTGGGGGGCTGGGGGGGTCAGCAGCCAGGGCCCCCCCCAGTCCCACACAGAGAACACAGAGCCCAAATTTGGGGGGCCGGGGGGGTCAGCAGCCATGGCCCCCCCCCAGTCCCACACAGAGAATACAGAGCCCAAATTTGGGGGCCAGGGGGGTCAGCAGCCATGGCCCCCCTCAGTCCCACACAGGGAATACCCAGCCCAAATTTGGGCGGCTGGGGGGGTCAGCAGCCATGGCCCCCCCCCCAGTGCTGCACAGAGAATACAGAGCCCAAATTTGGGGGGCCGGGGGGGTCAGCAGCCATGGCCCCCCCCCAGTCCCACACAGAGAATACAGAGCCCAAATTTGGGGGCCAGGGGGGTCAGCAGCCATGGCCCCCCTCAGTCCCACACAGAGAATACCGAGCCCAAATTTGGGGGGCCGGGGGGGTCAGCAGCCATGGCCCCCCCCCAGTCCCACACAGAGAATACAGAGCCCAAATTTGGGGGCCAGGGGGGTCAGCAGCCATGGCCCCCCCCAGTGCTGCACAGAGCCCAAATTTGGGGGGGCTGGGGGGGTCTGCAGCCATGGCCCCCTCAGTCCCACACAGAGAATACAGAGCCCAAATCTGGGGGGCCGGGGGGTCAGCAGCCATGGCCCCCCCAGTGCTGCACAGAGCCCAAATCTGGGGGCCGGGGGGGTCAGCAGCCATGGCCCCCCCCCAGTCCCACACAGGGAATACCCAGCCCAAATTTGGGGCGCTGGGGGGGTCAGCAGCCATGGCCTCCCCCAGTCCCACACAGGGAATACAGAGCCCAAATTTGGGGGGCCGGGGGGGTCAGCAGCCATGGCCCCCCCAGTGCTGCACAGAGAATACAGAGCCCAGATTTGGGGGGCCGGGGGGGTCAGCAGCCACGGCCCCCCCCAGTCCCACACAGGAATTACAGAGCCTAAATTTGGGGGACCGGGGGGGGGTCCGCAGCCATGATGCCCCCAGTCCCACACAGAGAATACAGAGCCCAAATTTGGGGGGCCGGGGGGTCAGCAGCCATGGTCCCCCCCCCAGTCCCACACAGAGAACACAGAGCCCAAATTTGGGCGGCTGGGGGGGTCAGCAGCCATGGCCCCCCCAGTCCCACAAAGGGAATACAGAGCCCAAATTTGGGCGGCTGGGGGGGTCAGCAGCCATGCCCCCCCCAGCCCCACACAGGGAATACCCAGCCCAAATTTGGGGGGCCGGGGGGGGTCAGCAGCCACGGCCCCCCCCAGTCCCACACAGGCAGATCAGCCCTGGTGAAAGGCCAAAGGGGAACGGGGGGGGCCACAGCCCAAATTCGGGGGGTGGGTGCCCTGCCCGTGCCCCCCCCCCCCCGCACCCCCCTCGGCGGGGGGACACCCGGGGGTGCCCCGCGGGGCCGGTGACGCCAGCGCGGCCCGGCCCGGCCCTCCCGGAAGCCCTTCCCTCGCCGAGCTGGGGGGACCGGCTCGGCCTGTCCCCCCCCCCATCCCCACACAGGGCCCCCCCAAACCGGCCACGGCGACAAAGGGACCCCCCCGCCGCGGGGACGGAGCGCGACCCCCCCCCCAAACAGGAAACAAGCCCGGGAATGGGGGGGTGGGGGGGGGAGAGCGCGGTCGGTGGGGACGGGGGGGCTCGGCCGCCACCTGCCCCCTTCCCCCCCCAGTGTCCCCCCCGGGTCCCCCCCATCCCGGGGGGCGCTGCCCGAGCCGGGGCCCCCCCCCCGGAGCGGCCGGACCCCCCCGCGCCCGCAGACAAAGGCTCGGCGCTGGCGCCATATTGGCCGTGTCACTGTTGTTGTTGTGAGGCCGCGGGGGGAGCGCCGGGACCCCCCCCAGAACCCGCCGGGGGGGGGGCACCGAGACCCCCCCGGAGCCCGCGGGGGGACACCCCGAGTTCCCCGGGGTCACCCCCGGCCCATCCCCCCCCCACCGAGCACGAGGGGCCCTAGCGAGGGGAGTGGGGGGGGGGAGCCTGGCCCCCCTCCCCCACCACGAGGTTTGGGCTGTGTAGGACCCCCAAAATCCCCCCTCCCCCCAGGCGGGACCCGCGGCCGGGGTTACCCCACATCGGGGGGGGCGGATTTACATGCGCTCCCCCCTCGAGTTTATCCCTAAACGGGGGAGGGGGGCATTTACCCCCCCAAGCAGACACAGACCCCCACAGCTCAGGTCTTTCCTTCCCCCCCCCACCGTGGGTATTTACCTCCCCCACAGACCCCCCCCGAGTCCCTAATTGCCCCCCCCGGGGTATTTCCCCCCGAAAATGCAGCAGGAGCACTGAGGCACTGGGGGTGGGGGGGGGAATTACTCCCCTGGTGGGGGTCATTAACCCCCCTAAATGAGAAATTACCCCGGGGGGGAAGGGAAATTACCCCCCCCCTCAACTGGGGAGGTCCCGCCCCACGGGGGCAATCACCCCCCAACAGGAAACACCCCCCGACAAGCAATTATCCCCCAAAATAAAAGATACCCCTCCCGCAGGGAGACAAGCACCCCCTTAAACAGGAAAATGCTCCCAAAGGGGGGGGGGGGGGGGAGGTAATTACCACCCCCCAAATTAAGAAAATACCCCACCAAGGAAACAATTCTGCCCCCGGGGGGGGGGGCCACC
The DNA here is from genome assembly GCF_041296385.1 of Aphelocoma coerulescens. Classification (NCBI taxonomy): domain Eukaryota; kingdom Metazoa; phylum Chordata; class Aves; order Passeriformes; family Corvidae; genus Aphelocoma; species Aphelocoma coerulescens. The sequence goes on along the minus strand of NC_091044.1, from coordinate 919,699 downwards.
AACCCCAAACCCACACCCGAGGGACGCCGAGCCCGGCGGGCAGAGCCCCCAGCCCCCCGAGGGACGGGGGTTCCCCACTGCGAGGGGGTCCCGCAGCCCCCCCCCCGGCCCCCCATACTCACGGCGGGGGGTCGGATCTTGCAGATGCCGCTTTTCTCGGCGATCGGGCGGATCTTGGCGATGTAGCCCAGGGGGTCGCTGAACTCGGCCCAGCTGGGCTCGAACACGGGGCACTCGGGGGGGGGCAGAAAGTCCTCGGGGGGCTCCGGCTCGGCCGGCAGCCACGGCGACCCCCACTCCCCGCGCTGCTCCGGGGCGGCCCCGCCGCGGGGACCCCCGAGGGGCCGCCGGGCCTTGTCCTCGGGGCCGGGCCGATCCCCGCCGCGGGCCCCGCGCTCCTCGGGGGGCTTGCGGGGGCTCCGCTCCTCGCCCGGGGGCCGCCCCCCGGGCCCTTTGCCGGGTCCCCCCCCGCCCTTACCCCGCGGCTCGCCCCCGGCCCGGGGGGGGCGCGGGGCGCTCGCGGCCTTCTCGTCCCCCGCCGCTTTGGGGGGCGCGGCCGCCGGCCGGGGGGGCCCCGCGTCCCCGGGGGGCTCCGGCCCCCCCCACTCCGCGCCGCGGCCCCGCTTGAGCTCCTCGTCCCCGTCGGGCGGCGGGGGGGGGACCCACGGCGGAGACCCCCCCGGGCCGGGCCCCCACTCGGCCCAGCCGCTCCCTGCGCGCTGCTGCTCCCCCTCCTCCATCCCTCGCACCGAGGGGAGCGGGGGGTTCCCGGGCTGCCCGCGGGGACCCCCTCAGGGGGCCATGGAGGCCCCGCCGCCCCCGCGCCGCCCCCTCACAGGCCGCGGGCCGCCCCCCCCTCCCCGAGCCGCGGGGAAAGGGGGGGTGAGGACAGCGCCTGCACGCTCCGCCGACCCGCCGGCCCCTCCGCGGCCCCTGTGCCGCCCCTCCGGCCCGTCCGGCCCCGCCGCCCCGCGCTCCGCCCGCCTCACACCCGAGGCCTGCCCGGTCCCCCCGGCCGGGCCGCCGCCGCCGCCATCTTGGATCCTCCTCCTCCTGCCGCCCGCCCCCCGCCCGCGCGCACGCGCGCACTGCGCAGGCGCGGCCGCGCACGCCGCCCCGGGCGGTGCTGTGAATCGCCGTGTCCTTCCGCCGCGGGACGGGGACCGGCGCCGGGAGCCGCGACCGCCGGCGAGAACGGAAACGGGGAGCGGGAAAACAGCACCGGAACCCCCCTGCCGCGGCCCGGATGGTGGCAGGCAGTGTGGAGGGATGAGGAATGGGGAAATAGTCCCCAGGCTCCGCCCCCTCCGCAGCGGAGGGATCCACGGCACCGCTCGCCTCCGCGGCTGGGTCAGCGGAGGGGCCGGGACTTGTTGTGCACGTTTAAAGGGACGCACCGCGCATGCGCGTCCGGCGGCCGCGGGGGCGGGGCCATGAGGAGGGGCGGGGTTTGTCCGGAGCTCCGCCCCCTCCGGCCACGCCCCTCTGCTCCTTCGCGGCTTCCTCGGGACCCCCAAGGACCCCCATGGACCCTATAGACCCCTATAGACCCCTATGGACTCCCCGCGACCCCCAGGGATCCTATAGAACTCCATGGACCCTATAGACCCCTATGGATTCCCTGGGACCCCCAGGGATCCTATAGAACCACATGGAGCCTATAGACCCCTATGGACTCCCCGGGACCCTATAGAACCCCATGGACCCTATAGACCCCTATGGACTCCCCAGGACCCCCAGGGATCCTATAGAACCCCATGGACCCTATGGACCCCTATGGACTCCCCTGGACCCTATAGACTCCTATAGACCCCTATGGACTCGCCGGGACCCCCATGGATCCTATAGAACCCCATGGACCCTATAGACCCCTATGGACTCCCCGGGACCCCCAGGGATCCTATAGAACCCCATGGACCCTATAGACCCCTATGGACTCCCCGGGACCCCCAGGGATCCTATAGAACCCCATGGACCCTATAGACCCCTACGGACTCCCCGGGACCCCCATGGACCCTGTAGACCCCTATAGACCCCTATGGACTCCCCAGGACCCCCATGGATCCTATAGAACCACATGGACCCTATAGACCCCTATGGACTCCCCAGGACCCCCAGGGATCCTATAGAACCCCATGGACCCTATAGACCCCTATGGACTCCCCGGGACCCCCAGGGATCCTATAGAACCCCATGGACCCTATAGACCCCTACGGACTCCCCGGGACCCCCATGGACCCTGTAGACCCCTATAGACCCCTATGGACTCCCCAGGACCCCCATGGATCCTATAGAACCACATGGACCCTATAGACCCCTATGGACTCCCCAGGACCCCCATGGATCCTATAGAACCACATGGACCCTATAGACCCCTATGGACTCCCCAGGACCCCCAGGGATCCTATAGAACCACATGGACCCTATAGACCCCTATGGACTCCCCAGGACCCCCAGGGATCCTATAGAACCCCATGGACCCTATAGACCCCTATGGACTCCCCAGAACCCCCATGGACCCTGTAGACCCCTATAGACCCCTATGGACTCCCCAGGACCCCCATGGATCCTACAGACCCCCAGGACCCCTTTGGAACCTATAAACCCCCACTGACACCCATGGACCCCTATGGAGTCTGTAGATCCCCATCCCTGTAGACACCTGGGACCCCCATGGATTCCTATGGACCCTATAGACCCCCACCCCTATGGACCCCCCATGAATCCCTGTGGACCCCCAGGAACCCTATGGACCCTATAGGACCCCAGAGGGCCCCCGTGGAACATACAGACCCCCACTGACCCCCATGGACTCCTATGGTGCCTATGGACCCCCAAGACTCCACAGACCCACGGGACCCCCCTGGAGCCCTATAAACACCCAGGACCCCTGCATGCATCCCCTAAAGACCCCCGGTACCTTCATAACCCCCACGGCCCCTATAGACCCCAGGACCCTATAGCCCCCCAGAACCTCCACAGCCCCACGGTCCCTATTGCAGCCCCTAGAGCCTCCCAGTCCCTCCAGCCCCCTCCCCACCCCCCAGAGCTCAACCGCCGGTCCCCTGTAGCCCCCACAGGCGTGTGCTCGCCCCCCTCCCAAGAAGGGCTCGCGGGCGGGGCCGGCCGGTCCGTTTATGAAGCATCAAATATACAGTCTCTTATGTACAGGGCCCGGCGCGGGCGCATGCGGGTGCCTGGGGGGCTCCCCGGGGGGGCCCGGCCGCCTGGGACCCCCCCCCCCCCAAAAAACCCCCGTGGGGGAGGGGGAGAGGCCCAGGCGGCCGGGGGGGCGGGGGGAGGAGGGGGGGGGAGGTTAAAGTGCCATGTGACATTCAGCCTGAGCTGGGAACGGGGTGGGACCGGGACGGGGGGGGGCAGCCTCGCCGCCGGACCCCCGGGATGGCGGGAGGGGCACCCGGCTGGCCGGGACCCCCCCCACCCCTGGGGGGGGGGGCGCGAGCAGCCAAACACGAGCCACGTGCAGGTTTTTTTTTTTGGGGGGGTGGGGTGGGGGGGGAGGGGGGAATTGAGGGGAATGGGGGGGTTACAAAAATAACCACCGCGTCCAGCAGGCCGGCGCCGTCCATCGCTGCCACGAGTTGTGTCCGGGCTCTGCCGGGGGGGGGGGGCTCAGACCACCGTGCTGATGCGGTTCCCCCCCTTGGGTTTGGGGGGGCCCTGGCCGGCCTGGGCCAGGGGCGAGGTGGGGCCGGCGGGGGAGTGGGGGCTGAGGGGGGTGTGGGGCGAGGGGGGCGGCAGGGGGGGGTAGGAGGGGTGGGGGGGGATGGGCGAGTGGGGGGGCGCATGGTGGTGGTGATGGTGGTGATGGTGGTGATGGGGCGGGGGCGCCGCCCCCCCGCCGCCCCCCCGCAGGGCCCCCCCGGCCGGGCCCCCCACGCCGCCGCCCCCCCCGAAGACGAAGTGCTTGGCGGGGGCGGGGGGCGGCGGGGGGTGGTGGTGCGGGGGGGGCCCGGGGGGGTACGCGTGGGACAGCCCGTGGTGGGCGGGCGCGGGGCTGTAGAGGGGCAGGGGGGACAGCGGCTGGCGGGGGGCGCCGGGCGGAGCCCCTCCCCTCTTGCCGGGCCGGTGCAGGGTGTAATGGGGGTGCGGGGGGGGGAACCCCCCGCCGGGGGGGCCGTGCTGCTGGGGGGGCGCCGACAAGGGGGGGGTGGGCCCCCCGTGGAAGCGTGGGGGGGCCCCGGCGGCGATGGCCGGCAGCGGCGGGGGGGGCGCGGGGCGGCTGGGGGGGGGCGGCTGCTGGGGGTACGGGGGGGGCGGCGGCGGGCCCGGACCCCCCCCCGCGCCCGCCGCCCCCCCGGGCCCGTGGCAGTACTGGGCGTGCAGCGCCTGCAGCTTGGAGGGGCCCTCGGGGGGGGCCGCCGGGGGGGGGTGGTGGTGGTGATGCGACGACGACGCCGAGGACGACGAGGCCGAGGCCGAGGTGGGGCCGCCCGCGCCGGGGGGGGGCCCGGCGGGGCCTTTGCCGCGGCGGCTGCCGAACAGGGAGCCCAGGAAGGACGAGGAGTTGGAGACGGGCCGGGGGGGGGGCTTGTAGCCCTCGGGGGCTCCCCCCGGCCCGCCCGGGCCCCCCCGCGCCTGCGGCCGGGGGCTGCTGATGATGGAGCCCTGCGGAGGGGGCGGGGTCAGGCCAGGGAGCCACGCCCCCCCTCGGGGCTCGGCCCCGCCCCTTTCGGGCCCGCCCCGCCCTCTCCCGGAACAGCCCCCGCCCCTTCCATGGACAAGCCCCGCCCCCGCTGCAAGCCCCGCCCCCTTGCCCTCCCCACCTTCCCATTGGTGGATGAGCTCCGGGGCTGGTAAACAAACCCCGCCCCTTCCGTCCGTGGCCACACCCCCTCTGCCAGCCCCGCCCACTTCGGACAAGCCCCGCCCCTTTTCTGTACAAGGGGGTCGGTTGGGAACGCGGGGGTGGGGCCAAGGTGGGTGGGGCCAAGGTGGGTGGGGTTTGGGTGTGGGCTGGTAACGGGGCGGGGCTTAAATGGGTGTGGCACTGGGGGTGTGGCAGTCAGGGGCGTGGCACTGGGGGGCGTGGCACTGAGGGGCGTGGCACTGAGGGGTGTGGCACTCGGGGGCGTGGCACTCAGGTATGGCGCTCAGGGCGTGGCACTCGGGGGTGTGGTACTGAGGGCATGGCACTGAGGGGTCTGGCACTTTGGGAGTGTGGCACTCAGGGGTGTGGCACTCAGGGGCGTGGTGCGCAGGGGCGTGGCGCTGAGGGCATGGCACTGAGGGGTGTGGCACTGAGGGGTGTGGCACTCAGGGTGTGGCACTCAGGGCATGGCACTGAGGGTCATGGCACTGAGGGGTGTGGCACTGAGGGGTGTGGCAGTCAGGGCGTGGCACTCAGGGGTGTGGCACTCAGGGGTGTGGCACTCAGGGGGTGGCACTTGGGGGCGTGGCCCTCAGGGGCGTGGCTCTCAGGGGTGTGACACTGAGGGGCATGGCACTCAGGGGCGTGGCTCTCAGGGTGTGGCACTGAGGGGTGTGGCGCTCAGGGGGTGGCACTCAGGGGGTGGCACTCAGGGGCGTGGCACTCAGGGTCGTGGTGCTCAGGGCATGGCACTGAGGGGCGTGGCGCTCAGGGTGTGGCACTCAGGGGCGTGGGACTCAGGGTGTGGCACTCAGGGGCGTGGCTCTCAGGGTGTGGCACTTGGGTGTGGCACTGAGGGGTGTGGCACTGAGGGGTGTGGCGCTCAGGGGCGTGGCTCTCAGGGTGTGGCACTTGGGTGTGCCACTGAGGGGTGTGGCACTGAGGGGTGTGGCGCTCAGGGGCATGGCTCTCAGGGTGTGGCACTTGGGTGTGCCACTGAGGGGTGTGGCACTGAGGGGTGTGGCGCTCAGGGGCGTGGCGCTCAGGGGGTGGCACTCAGGGGTGTGGCACTTGGACGTGGCACTTGGGGTGTGGCCCTCAGGGCGTGGCCCTCAGGGCGTGGCACTTGGGCATGGCACTCGGGGCGTGGCGCTCAGGGCGTGGCGCTCAGGGCGTGGCGCTCGGGTTGTGGCACTGAGGGCGTGGCGCTCAGGGGCATGGCACTGAGGGGTGTGGCACTTAGTGTGGCACTTGAGTGTGGCACTCAGAGGGTGGCACTCAGAGGGTGGCACTCAGGGGTTTGGCACTTGGGTGTGGCACTGAGGGTGTGGCACTCAGGGTGTGGCACTCAGGGGTGTGGCATTCAGGGCGTGGCACTCAGGGCGTGGCACTCAGGCATGTGGCGCTCAGGGGCGTGGCACTCAGGGGTTTGGCACTGAGGGTGTGGCACTCAGGGTGTTGCACTCAGGGGTGTGGCACTCAGGGGTTTGGCACTTGGGTGTGGCACTCAGGGTGTTGTGCTCAGGGGTGTGGCACTCAGGGCGTGGCATTCATGGCGTGGCACTCAGGCATGTGGCACTCAGGGCGTGGCACTCAGGGGCGTGGCACTGAGGGTCGTGGCACTGAGGGCGTGGCACTCAGGGGGTGGCACTCGGGGTGGCACTCAGGGGGTGGCACTCAGGGGGTGGCACTCAGGGGGTGGCACTGAGGGCGTGGCCCCCTCACCTCGATGGTGCTGTCCAGGGACCCCACGCTGTTCCGCCGGCCCCGCTTGCCTGGGGGGGGAAGCAGTGAGGGGGGGGCAGTAGGGGAGACCCCCAGGAGACCCCCCCAGGGCACCCCAAGTCGCCCTCGGACCCCCCCAAACCCCTCAGGAGACCCCTCCAGGGATCCCAAATTCCCCTTGGAAACCCCAAATCCCCCCCCCCCGGACACCCTCCTGGGGCACCCCAAATTTCCCAAAGCCCCCCAAGGGACCCCAACCTGCACCCCAGGAGACCCCAAACGCCATCCCAGGAGATCCAAATCTGGGGACCCCAAAGAGTCTCCCAGGACACCCCAAACACCCTCCCAGCAGACCCACCCCTGCCCCAGGGCACCCCAAAACCACCTCAGGAACCCCCAAATGTCCCCCTGGACACCCCAACTCCCCACCAGGGCACCCCAAAACCACCTCAGGGACCCCCAAATGTCCCCCTGGACACCCCAACTCCCCACCAGGGCACCCCAAAACCACCTCAGGGACCCCCAAATGTCCCCCTGGACACCCCAACTCCCCACCAGGGCACCCCAAAACCACCTCAGGGACCCCCAAATGTCCCCCTGGACACCCCAACTCCCCACCAGGGCACCCCAAAACCACCTCAGGGACCCCCAAATGTCCCCCTGGACACCCCAACTCCCCACCAGGGCACCCCAAAACCACCTCAGGGACCCCCAAATGTCCCCCTGGACACCCCAACTCCCCACCAGGGCACCCCAAAACCACCTCAGGGACCCCCAAATGTCCCCCTGGACACCCCAACTCCCCACCAGGGCACCCCAAAACCACCTCAGGGACCCCCAAATGTCCCCCTGGACACCCCAACTCCCCACCAGGGCACCCCAAAACCTCTCCAGAGCATCCCAAATCCCCGGTGGACACCTCAGACCGCCCCCAGGGCATCCAAACCCCCCCCCGTGGACACCCCAAACCCCCTCCCAGAGGACCCTAAGCTCCCTAGGGGACCCCCCCAGACCCCTCTGTGGACACCCCAAAGCCCCTCCCAGTGCTCCCAGTGCCTCCCAGTGCTCCCAGTCTCACCGCTGTCGGACAGGTCCCGCAGGGAGCTGCTCAGGGCGCTGCGTTTGAGCCCCTCCCCCCCGAACGCCTCCTCCAGGCTGCTCCGGCTCAGCCCGTTCAGCGCCTCCCGGGGGGGGCCCGCGCCCCGCGCCCCCGCCACGCCCTTCTGCTTCTCCAGCTCCGCTGGGGGGGCACACCAGTGACCCCCAGTGCCCCCAGTGCCCACCAGTGAACCCCAGTGCCCACCAGTGACCCCGAGAGGCCACCAGTGACCCCCAGTGCCCCCAGTGCCCACCAGTGAACCCCAGTGCCCACCAGTGACCCCCAGAGGCCACCAGTGACCCCCAGTGACCCCCAGTGCCCCCAGAGCCCACCAGTGACCCCCAGTGCACCCAGCGCCCCCGCCACACCCTTCTGCTTCTCCAGCTCCGCTGGGGGGGCACACCAGTGACCCCCAGTGCCCCCAGTGCCCACCAGTGCCCACCAGTGACCCCCAGTGCCCCCGCCACGCCCTTCTGCTTCTCCAGCTCCGCTGGGGGGGCACACCAGTGACCCCCAGTGCCCACCAGTGACCCCCAGTGACCCCCAGTGCACCCAGTCACCCCCAGTGACCACCAGTGACCACCAGTGACTCCCAGTGCACCCAGTGACCCCCAGTGCACCCAGCGTCCCCGCCATGCCCTTCTGCTTCTCCAGCTCCGCTGGGGGGGCACACCAGTGACCCCCAGTGCCCACCAGTCACCCCCAGTGACCCCCAGTGCACCCAGTCACCCCCAGAGCCCACCAGTGACCCCCAGTGACCCCAGTGACCCCAGTGACCCCAGTGACCCCCAGTGCCCACCAGTGAACCCCAGTGTACCCAGAGCCCACCAGTGACCCCCAGTGCCCCCAGTGCACCCAGTGCCCCCCAGTGCCCCCGCCACGTCCTTCTGCTTCTCCACCTCCGCTGGGGGGGCACACCAGTGACCCCCAGTGCCCACCAGTGCCCACCAGTGCCCCCAGTGCCCCCAGTGCACCCAGTGACCCCCAGTGACCCCCAGTGCACCCAGTGACCCCAGTGACCCCCAGTGCCCACCAGTGCCCACCAGTGACCCCCAGTGCCCACCAGTGACCCCCAGTGACCCCCAGTGCACCCAGTCACCCCCAGAGCCCACCAGTGACCCCCAGTGCACCCAGCGCCCCCGCCACGCCCTTCTGCTTCTCCAGCTCTGCTGGGGGGGCACACCAGTGACCCCCAGTGCCCACCAGTGACCCCCAGTGCCCACCAGTGACCCCCAGTGACCCCCAGTGCCCCCAGTGCCCACCAGTGATCCCCAGTGACCCCCAGTGCCCCCAGTGCACCCAGTGACCCCCAGTGATCCCCAGTGACCCCCAGTGCCCCCAGTGCACCCAGTGACCCCCAGTGACCCCCAGTGACCCCCAGTGCCCACCAGTGACCCCAGGGCCCACCAGTGCACCCAATGACCCCCAGTGCACCCAGCGCCCCCACCACGCCCTTCTGCTTCTCCAGCTCCGCTGGGGGGGCACACCAGTGACCCCCAGTGCCCACCAGTGCCCCCCAGTGCCCCCCAGTGTACCCAGTGCCCCCCAGTGACCCCCAGTGCCCACCAGTCACCCCCAGTGTACCCAGTGCCCACCAGTGCCCCCCAGTGCCCCCCAGTGACCCCAGTGACCCCCAGTGCCCACCAGTGACCCCCAGTGACCACCAGTGACCCCCAGTGACCCCAGTGCCCACCAGTGACCCCCAGTGCACCCAGTGACCCCCAGTGCCCCCGCCACGCCCTTCTGCTTCTCCAGCTCCGCTGGGGGGGCACACCAGTGACCCCCAGTGCCCACCAGTCACCCCCAGTGACCACCAGTGCCCCCCAGTGACCCCCAGTGACCCCCAGTGACCCCCAGTGCCCCCAGAGCCCACCAGTGCCCACCAGTGACCCCCAGTGACCCCAGTGCACCCAGTGCCCCCGCCATGCCCTTCTTCTTCTCCAGCTCCGCTGGGGGGGCACACCAGTGACCCCCAGTGCACCCAGTGACCCCCAGTGCCCACCAGTGACCCCCAGTGCCCCCCAGTGCCCCCAGGGCCTACCAGTGACCCCCAGTGCCCCCAGAGCCCACCAGTGACCCCCAGTGCCCCACAGTGACCCCCAGGGCCCCCAGAGCCCACCAGTGACCCCCAGTGCACTCAGTGACCCCCTGACCCCCAGGGCCCCCCAGTGCCCACCAGTGACCCCCACTGCCCCCCACTGCTCCCCCGTACTCCCCAGTGCCCACCAGTGCCCACCAGTGACCCCAGTGCACCCAGTGACCCCCACTGCCCCCAGTGCCCCCCAGTGCCCACCAGTGACCCCAGTGCACCCAGTGACCCCCACTGCCCCCAGTGACCCCCAGTGCCCACCAGTGACCCCAGTGCACCCAGTGACCCCCACTGCCCCCAGTGCCCCCCAGTGCCCACCAGTGACCCCCAGTGCCCCCCAGTGCCCACCAGTGACCCCAGTGCACTCAGTGACCCCCACTGCCCCCAGTGACCCCCAGTGACCCCAGTGCACCCAGTGACCCCCAGTGCCCCCAGCGCCCCTGCCACGCCCTTCTGCTTCTCCACCTCCGTTGGGGGGGCACACCAGTGACCCCCAGTGCCCCCCAGGGCCCACCGGTGGCCCCAGTGCCCCCAGTGCTCACCCGTGACCCCCAGTGACCCCAGGGCCCACCAGGGCCCCCAGTGACCCCCAGTGTTCCCAGTGCCCACCAGTGACCTCAGTGATCCCCAGTGTCCCCAGTGCCCACCAGGGCCCCCAGTGACCCCCAGTACCCCCAGGGGCCCCCAGTGCCACCCCCAATCAGCCCAGTGGCCCGCAGTGCACCCCCAGCATCCCCAGACCCCACCAAAACGCCTTTCCCAGTGGCCCCAGTCCCCCTCCCAGTGCTCCCAGTGCCCCTCCCAGTACTCCCAGTGTTCCCAGTGCCCATTTTGGTGCTCCCAGTGCCCCTTCCAGTGCTCCCAGAGCCCATTTTGGTGCTGCCAGTGCCCCTCCCAGTGCTCCCAGTGTTCCCAGTGCCCATTTTGGTGCTCCCAGTGCTCCCAGTGCCCCTCCCAGTGCCCATTTTGGTGCTCCCAGTGCCCCTCCCAATGCTCCCAGTGCCCATTTTGGTGTTCCCGGTGCCCATTTTGGTGCTCCCACTGCTCCCAGTGCCACTTCCAGTGCTGCCAGTGCCCATTTTGGTGCTCCCAGTGCCCCTCCCAGTGCTCCCAGTGCCCCTCCCAATGCTCCCAGTGCCCATTTTGGTGCTCCCAGTGCCCTTTTTGGTGCTCCCAGTGTTCCCAGTGCCCATTTTGGTGCTCCCGGTGCTCCCAGTGCCCCTCCCAGTGCTGCCAGTGCCCATTTTGGTGTTCCCAGCGCCCATTTTGGTGCTCCCAGTGCCCCTCCCAGTGCTCCCAGTGCCCATTTTGGTGCTCCCAGTGCTCCCAGTGCCCCTCCCAGTGTTCCCAGTGCCCATTTTGGTGCTCCCAGTGCCCCTCCCAGTGTTCCCAGTGCCCATTTTGGTGCTCCCAGTGCTCCCAGTGCCCATTTTGGTGCTCCCAGTGCCCCTCCCAGTGTTCCCAGTGCCCATTTTGGTGCTCCCAGTGCTCCCAGTGCCCATTTTGGTGCTCCCAGTGCCCCTCCCAGTGTTCCCAATGCCCATTTTGGTGTTCCCAGCGCCCATTTTGGTGCTCCCAGTGCCCCTCCCAGTGCTCCCAGTGCCCATTTTGGTGCTCCCAGTGCTCCCAGTGCCCCTCCCAGTGTTCCCAGTGCCCATTTTGGTGCTCCCAGTGCCCCTCCCAGTGTTCCCAGTGCCCATTTTGGTGCTCCCAGTGCTCCCAGTGCCCATTTTGGTGCTCCCAGTGCCCCTCCCAGTGTTCCCAGTGCCCATTTTGGTGCTCCCAGTGCTCCCAGTGCCCATTTTGGTGCTCCCAGTGCCCCTCCCAGTGTTCCCAGTGCCCATTTTGGTGCTCCCAGTGCCCCTCCCAGTGCTCCCAGTGCCCATTTTGGTGCTCCCAGTGCTCCCAGTGCCCCTCCCAGTGTTCCCAGTGCCCATTTTGGTGCTCCCAGTGCCCCTCCCAGTGTTCCCAGTGCCCATTTTGGTGCTCCCAGTGCTCCCAGTGCCCCTCCCAGTGTTCCCAGTGCCCATTTTGGTGCTCCCAGTGCCCCTCCCAGTGTTCCCAGTGCCCATTTTGGTGCTCCCAGTGCTCCCAGTGCCCATTTTGGTGCTCCCAGTGCCCCTCCCAGTGTTCCCAGTGCCCATTTTGGTGCTCCCAGTGCTCCCAGTGCCCATTTTGGTGCTCCCAGTGCCCCTCCCAGTGTTCCCAATGCCCATTTTGGTGTTCCCAGCGCCCATTTTGGTGCTCCCAGTGCCCCTCCCAGTGCTCCCAGTGCCCATTTTGGTGCTCCCAGTGCTCCCAGTGCCCCTCCCAGTGTTCCCAGTGCCCATTTTGGTGCTCCCAGTGCCCCTCCCAGTGTTCCCAATGCCCATTTTGGTGCTCCCAGTGCCCCTCCCAGTGCTCCCAGTGCCCATTTTGGTGCTCCCAGTGCCCCTCCCAGTGTTCCCAGTGCCCATTTTGGTGCTCCCAGTGCCCCTCCCAGTGCTCCCAGTGCCGGGGCCCCGCTCACCCTCCACTCGGTACTTCTCCATCTCCTGCACCTCGGCCACCGACTCGCGGAGGTCGCTGGCGAAGCGCAGCCGGTCCTGGGGGCTCGGGGCGTTGAACACGATCAGCACCTTGCGCTCCCCCCCCGGCGCCGCCGACAGCAGCTTGATCCCAAACTGGTAATCTGGGGGGGATGGGGGGTCAGGGACACCCCAGGGGGTCAGGGACACCCTTATGGGGTCAGGGACACCCCCCGGGGTCAGGGACACCCCCAGGGGGTCAGGGATATCCCCTGGGGTCAGGGACAGCCCCGTGGGGTCAGGGACACCCCCAGGGGGTCAGGGACACCCTTATGGGGTCAGGGACACCCCCCGGGGTCAGGGACACCCCCGGGGTCAGGGACACCCTTATGGGGTCAGGGATATCCCTTATGGGGTCAGGGACACCCCCATGGGGTCAGGGACACCCCCAGGGAGCCAGGGAATATCCCTTATGGGGTCAGGGACAGCCCCCGGGGTCACCGACAGCAGCTTGATCCCAAACTGGTAATCTGGGGGGGATGGGGGGTCAGGGACACCCCCGTGGGGTCAGGGACACCCCATGGGGTCAGGGACATCCCTTATGGGGTCGGGGACACCTCTTATGGGGTCAGGGACACCCCATGGGGTCAGGGACAGCCCCGTGGGGTGAGGGACACCCTTATGGGGTCAGGGACACCCCATGGGGTCAGGGACACCCCCAGGGGGTCAGGGACACCTCTTATGGGGTCAGGGACACCCCCATGGGGTCAGGGACACCCCCAGGGGGTCAGGGACACCTCTTATGGGGTCAGGGACACTCCCAGGGGGTCAGGGACACCCTTATGGGGTCAGGGACACCCCCCGGGGTCAGGGACACCCCCCGGGGTCAGGGACAGCCCCGTGGGGTCAGGGACACCCCCATGGGGTCAGGGACACCCCCATGGGGTCAGGGACACTCTTATGGGGTCAGGGACACCCCCAGGGGGTCAGGGACACCTCTTATGGGGTCAGGGACACTCCCAGGGGGGCAGGGACACCCTTATGGGGTCAGGGACACCCCCAGGGGGTCAGGGATATCCCCTGGGGTCAGGGACAGCCCCGTGGGGTCAGGGACATCCCTTATGGGGTCAGGGACATCCCTTATGGGGTCAGGGACACCCCCCGGGGTCACCGACAGCAGCTTGATCCCAAGCTGGTAATCTGGGGGGGATGGGGGGTCAGGGGCATCCCTTATGGGGTCAGGGGCACGCCCGGGGTCAGGGACACCTCTTATGGGGTCAGGGACACCCCCATGGGGTCAGGGACACCTCTTATGGGGTCAGGGACACTCCCAGGGTCAGGGACATCCCTTATGGGGTCAGGGACATCCCCGTGGGGTCAGGGACATTCCGTGAGGGACGTTCCATGGGATGTCCAACGGGGACACCACGGAGCGGAGTCACCCCGGGGGACCCCGTGGGACACCCCATGGAGAACACAACGCTCCGGGGTGGGCACAGGGCTGGGGGAGCCCCCCATGAGGGTGTTGTGGGAACAGGGGGGTCCTGTGGGGTCCTGTGGGGTCCCATAGGGTGCCATGGGATCCATGGGGTCCCATGTGATGCCGTGGGGTGCTGTGGGGTGCTGGGGGTGCTGTGGGGTGCCGGGGTGCCATGGGGTGCCAGGGGTGCTGGGGATGCTGTGGGGTGCCGTGGGGTGCTGTGGGGTGCCAGGGGTGCCGTGGAGTGCCAGGGGTGCCGTGGGGTGCTGGGGATGCCGTGGGGCGCCGTGGGGTGCTGGGGGTGCCGGGGGTGCCATGGGGTGCTGTGGGGTTCTGTGGGGTGCCAGGGAGCCATGGGGTGCCAGGGATGCTGTGGAGTGCTGTGGGGCACTGGGGGTGCCAGCAGTGCTGTGGGGTGCCGTGGGGTGCCGGGGGTGCCGTGGGGTGCTGTGGGGTGCTGTGGGGTGCGGGGGTGCTGTGGAGTGCCAGGGGTGCTGTGGGGTGCTGTGGGGTGCCATGGGGTGCTGGGGGGTGCTGTGGGGTGCGGGGGTGCTGTGGGGTGCCAGGGGTGCCGTGGGGTGCCAGGGGTGCTGTGGGGATGCCGTGCGGTGCCGTGGGGTGCCAGGGGTGCCGTGGGGTGCTGGGGATGCTGGGGGTGCTGGGGATGCTGTGGGGTGCCGTGGGGTGCCGAGGGGTGCCGTGGGGTGCTGGGGATGCTGGGGATGCTGGGGGTGCTGTGGGGTGCCGTGGGGTGCCAGGGGTGCCGAGGGGTGCCGTGGGGTGCCAGGGATGCTGTGGGGTGCCAGGGATTCCGTGGGGTGCCAGGGGTGCCATGGGTGCCGTGGGGTGCCAGGGGTGCCAGGGGTGCCGTGGGGATGCCGTGCGGTGCCATGGGGTGCCAGGGGTGCCGTGGGGTGCCGGGGATGCTGTGGGGTGCCAGGGGTGCCAGGGGTGCCTTGGGGTGCTGGGGATGCTGTGGGGTGCCAGGGGTGCCAGGGGTGCCGGGGGCGCCGTGGGGTGCTGGGGATGCTGTGGGGTGCCATGGGGTGCCGTGGGGATGCCGTGCGGTGCCGTGGGGATGCCGTGGGGTGCTGGGGGGTGCCAGGGGTGCCGTGGGGTGCTGGGGGTGCCGTGGGGTGCCGGGGGCGCCGTGGGGTGCCAGGGATGCTGTGGGTGCCGTGGGGGCGCCGTGGGGTGCTGGGGATGCTGTGGGGTGCCGTGGGGTGCCGAGGGGTGCCGTGGGGTGCTGGGGATGCTGTGGGGTGCCGTGGGGTGCCGTGGGGATGCCGTGCGGTGCCGTGGGGATGCCGTGGGGTGCTGGGGGGTGCCAGGGGTGCCGTGGGGTGCTGGGGGTGCCGTGGGGTGCCGGGGGCGCCGTGGGGTGCCAGGGATGCTGTGGGTGCCGTGGGGGCGCCGTGGGGTGCCGTGGGGTGCCGTGGGGTGCTGGGGATGCTGGGGGTGCTGGGGATGCTGTGGGGTGCCGTGGGGTGCCAGGGGTGCCAGGGGTGCCGTGGGGTGCTGGGGATGCTGGGGATGCTGGGGATGCTGGGGGTGCTGGGGATGCTGTGGGGTGCCGTGGGGTGCCGTGGGGTGCCGTGGGGTGCCGAGGGGTGCCGTGGGGTGCTGGGGATGCTGTGGGGTGCCGTGGGGTGCCGTGGGGTGCCGTGGGGTGCCGAGGGGTGCCGTGGGGTGCTGGGGATGCCGTGGGGATGCCGTGGGGGTGCCGAGGGGTGCCGTGGGTGCCGTGGGGCTCACAGGCGTTCTGGAAGAGCTGCATGTGCATCTCCACGAGCGGGAAGCTCTGCCGGAAGCTGTAGGTCACCAGGATCTTCTTCTTCTGGAAGATCTTCGTCACCTGCCGAGGCCAGGGGGTCACCGGGGACCCATCTCCTGGGTGAGCCCACCCCAGGACCCCCTGCGACCCCCTGAGACCCCCGGCACCCCCCGCTCACCACCAGCAGGTCGTTGAAGAGGAAAACCTCGCGCTGGTGCAGCCCCAGGCGCTGGGGCCGGTTGGGGTCGGGCACCTCGTAGAGCTGGCAGCAGCAGACCAGGCGCCGGTGGGGCAGGGACAGCACCTGGGGACAGCGGCGGGGTCACCTCCGGGGCGGGGCACACCCCCAGCCCCACCAGCCCCACCCCTGGGGGGTGACGGGGCCCTTGAACCATCATTGGGGTCACCCCGAGCATCCCCCCATGGGTCACCCCAAATGTCACCCACGAGTCACCCTGAATGTCCCCCAGGGGTCACCTGGAATGTCTCCCATGGGTGGCCTAGAACCTGTCCCATGGGTCACCTGGAATGTGTCCCTTGGGTCACCTGGAACATCTCCCACCCCTGGGTCACCTGGAACTTGCTTCCATGGGTGGCCTAGAAAACCCTGCCCCCCACCACGGATCACCTGGAATGTCTCCCATGGGTGGCCTAGAAAATCCTGCCCCCCACCACGGATCACCTGGAATGTCTCCCATGGGTGGCCTAGAACCTGTCCCATGGGTCACCTGGAACACCCCCAGGGGTCACCTGGAACATCTCCCACCCTTGGGTCACCTGGAACCTGCTCCGTGGGTGGCCTAGAAAACCCTGCCCCCCACCACTGATCACCTGGAATGTCTCCCATGGGTGGCCTAGAAAATCCTGCCCCCCACCACGGATCACCTGGGATGTCTCCCATGGGTGGCCTAGAACCTGTCCCATGGGTCACCTGGAACACTCCCCAGGGGTCACCTGGAATGTGTCCCTTGGGTCACCTGGAACATCTCCCACCCTTGGGTCACCTGGAACCTGCTCCGTGGGTGGCCTAGAAAACCCTGCCCCCCACCACGGATCACCTGGAATGTCTCCCATGGGTGGCCTAGAACCTGTCCCATGGGTCACCTAGAACACCCCCAGGGGTCACCTGGAGCAGCCCCCGAGCAGACCCACCGGTTTCTTGCCAACGATCATGCGCTCGACGGCCTGGACCTGGGACACGTGGTCGTCGTTGGTGCGCAGCTCGCGGCTCTGGATGCGCTGGTAGATGCCCACCAGCATGTCCCGCGGGATGTCCTCGCCGTTGTCCACCCCTGCGCGACACCCGGGCCTGCTCTAGAACCCGCAGTGCCGGGCCCCCACCCCAGAACCCGCAACTGCCAACCCCGCTCCAGAAGCTGCGGCACCCGGGCCCACTCTAGAACCTGCAACAGTCGCCTCCACTCTGGAACCCTGGCACCCAGACTGGCTCTAGAACCCCCGACACCGAGGCACGCCCCTGATCTAGAAACTGCAACAGCCGCCTCCACTCTGGAACCCTGACACCCAGAGTGGCTCTAGAACCCCCGACACCCACCCCGACACCCAGAGTGGCTCTAGAGCCCCTGACACCCAGGCATGCCCTGCTCTAGAACCTACAACAGCCGCCCCCACTCTGGAACCCCCGGCACCCAGACTGGCTCTAGAACCCCCGACACCCAGGCATGCCCCGCTCTAGAACATGCAACAGCGCCCCCCACTCTGGAACCCTGACACCAAGAGTGGCTCTAGAACCCCTGACACCCCGACTGGCTCTAGAACATGCAACACCCAGAGTGGCTCTAGAGTCCCTGACTCTCAGACTGACACCCAGAGTGGCTCTAGAACCCCCGACACCGAGGCACGTCCCTGATCTAGAACCTGCAACAGCCGCCCACCACTCTGGAACCCTGACACCCAGACTGGCTCTAGAACCCCCAAGACCCAGACTGGCTCTAGAGCCCCCAACACCCAGGCATGCCCCGCTCTAGAACATGCAACAGCGCCCCCCACTCTGGAACACTGACACCAAGAGTGGCTCTAGAACCCCTGACACCCAGAGTGGCTCTAGAACCCCCGACACCCAGAGTGGCTCTAGAACCCCCGACACCCACCCCGACACCCAGAGTGGCTCTAGAACCCCCGACACCCAGAGTGGCTCTAGAACCCCCGACACCCACCCCGACACCCAGAGTGGCTCTAGAACCCCCGACACCCACCCCGACACCCAGAGTGGCTCTAGAACCCCCGACACCCAGAGTGGCTCTAGAACCCCCGACACCCACCCCGACACCCAGAGTGGCTCTAGAGCCCCTGACACCCAGGCATGCCCTGCTCTAGAACCTACAACAGCCGCCCCCACTCTGGAACCCCGACACCCAGACTGGCTCTAGAACCCCCGACACTCAGGCATGCCCCGCTCTAGAACATGCAACAGCGCCCCCCACTCTGGAACCCTGACACCAAGAGTGGAT
Organism: Aphelocoma coerulescens; assembly: GCF_041296385.1. NCBI lineage: Eukaryota > Metazoa > Chordata > Aves > Passeriformes > Corvidae > Aphelocoma > Aphelocoma coerulescens. The sequence goes on along the minus strand of NC_091044.1, from coordinate 901,723 downwards.
CTAGAACCCCTGACACCCAAAGTGGCTCTAGAACCCCTGACACCCCCCCCCCGACTGGCTCTGGCTCTAGAACCCCCACACCCTGGCACCCGGCTCCACTCCAGAACCGGTGATCTCCCGGTCCTGCTCTAGAACTCTATGACACCAGGGCCTGTTTCTAGAACACGCTGCTCTCTGGTTGATCTAGAACCCCGAACGTGCCGATCCCAATCTAGAACCCACTACACACATGCCTGCTCCAGAAGCCCACACCACGCCGCCCGCTCTAGAACATGCGCTGCCCCAGCCCTCACTCTAGAACCCGCACAGGCCCTGCCCTCCTCTAGAAACGGTGGGCTCGCTCTGGAAGCCACAATGACGAGGCCATCTGCTAGAACCCGCGACGCCCAGCCCCGTCCTAGAGCCCACAACACCCAGCCCCGTCCTAGAACCCGCGACACCCAGCCACGTCCTAGAACCCGCGACGCCCAGCCACGTCCTAGAGCCCACAACACCCAGCCCCACCCTTGAACCAGTGGCACCCACCCCACTCTACAACGGGCGGCACCCAGCCCCGCTCTAGAACCCGTGATCCCCACCCCGCTCGAGAACCCGTGATCCCCACCCTGGTCTAGAACCTGTAGCACCCAGCCCCATCCTAGAACCCGTGACACCTGGCCCTGGTCTAGAACCTGTGGCACCCAGCCCCTGTCCTAGAACCCATGACACCCACCCTGGTCTAGAACCTGTGGCACCCAGCCCCATCCTAGAACCCGTGACACCCACCCACTCTAGAACCCGCAATGCCTGGCCCTGCCCTAGGACCTGTGACACCCAGCCCCGCTCTAGAACCCGTGACACCCACCCTGCTCTAGAGCATGTGCTGCATGCCCCCCTGGTCCCCGCTCTAGAACCTGCACTGCCCAGACTAATCCTAGAACCCGTGACACCCGCCCCGCTCTAGAACGTGCAGCGCTCGGGCCCCGCTCTAGAACCTGCAACACCCAGCCATGCTCTAGAACCCGTAGCGCCCATCCCCGCTCTAGAACCTGTGACACCCAGCCCCCGCTCTAGAATCTGCAACCCCTGACCCTGCTCTAGACCCCCCCGCCCCGCGGTTCCCGGGGCCGCTCTAGAACCCACATCACCCCGCCCTGCTCTAGAACCCGTGGCACCCATGCCCGCTCTAGGACTTGCGCCCCCAGGCAGGGGTCACCAGGGGCTGAGGGGGCCGGCGGGGCCTCACCTCGCAGGTTCTTGATGAAATCCTCGAGCTTCATCTTGCGCTCGGCCTTGACGCTGGGGCTGTACATGTCGGTGTTGAGGAGGATGATGGCGAAGGCCAGGATGAAGATGGTGTCCGGGTTGCGGAACTGGCGCAGCAGGGCCGCGTTACACACGCAGTAGCGCTGGCTGCGGGGCGGACAACCCCCACGGCCCATGGGGTCACGGTGCCCCACGGCTGGCCCCGCCTTGCGGGGTGGCCTCTGCACCCCACAGCCGCCCCGGGGCCCCTGAGTGTGGGACAGCACCCCAGTGTCTGCAGGGTCACCTAGAACATGGGCCACCACCCCCACGTCCCCTCCTTGATCCACAGGGTCACCTAGAACGTCACCCTGTGGTCCAGGGGCCACCCCACAATGTCCTGCCAGTCTGTAGGGTCACCTAGAATGGCACCTGGTCCCACAGGGGCCACCATCCCCTTGTGTCCCCCCCCAGTCCATAGGGTCGCCTAGAACGTCACCTCATGGTGGCCACACCACTGTGGGCTGTAGCCTGGTGGCAGGGGCAATACAGCGGGGATGTGGGGATGTGGGGACGTGGGGACATGGGGACACGGGGACGTGGGGACGTGGGGACACGGGGACAGACACATGGGACGTGGGGACGTGGGGACATGGGGGACATGGGGGACGTGGGGATGTGGGGACGTGGGGACGTGGGGACACGGGAATGTGGGGACATGGGGACGTGGGGACGTGGGGATGTGGGGACGTGGGGATGTGGGGACGTGGGGATTTGGGGACACGGGGCGTGGGGATGTGGGGATGTGGGGACAGGGGGACGTGGGGACGTGGGGACGTGGGGACGTGGGGACGTGGGGATGTGGGGACGTGGGGACATGGGGACGTGGGGATGTGGGGACATGGGGACATGGGACGTGGGGACGTGGGGACGTGGGGACGTGGGGATGTGGGGACGTGGGGACGTGGGGACGTGGGGACGTGGGGATGTGGGGACGTGGGGACGTGGGGACGTGGGGACGTGGGGATGTGGGGACGTGGGGATTTGGGGACACGGGACGTGGGGACATGGGGATGTGGGGACAGGGGGATGTGGGGACGTGGGGACGTGGGGACGTGGGGACGTGGGGACGTGGGGACGTGGGGAAGTGGGGATGTGGGGATGTGGGGACGTGGGGATGTGGGGATGTGGGGACGTGGGGACATGGGACGTGGGGACGTGGGGACGTGGGGACGTGGGGATGTGGGGACGTGGGGACGTGGGGACATGGGGACGTGGGGACATGGGGATGTGGGGACATGGGGACACGGGACGTGGGGACGTGGGGACGTGGGGACGTGGGGACATGGGGACACGGGGACACGGGGACACGGAACGTGGGGACGTGGGGACACGGGAACGTGGGGACGTGGGACGTGGGGATGTGAGGACATGGGGACGTGGGGATGTGGGGACGTGGGGATGTGGGGACATGGGGACGTGGGGATGTGGGGATGTGGGGACATGGGGACGTGGGGATGTGGGGACAGGGACCCACCCCTCACCTGAAGGCCTCGATCAAGCGCTCGACCTTCTGCGCCTCCCCCTGCACCCGGATGTGGGACTGGAACTTCCGCAGGGCCTCGTCCAGCTCCATCCCGGAGAAATCCATCTCGTCCACCACGCAGCTGCCGAGACCCCGCGGCAGGCCATGGGTCTGGGGGACCCCCCGAAGCCCGGCCCAGCCCCCCTCCCCAGCGCGTCCCCCCCTTACTCGAGGACGTCGCGGTTGAACTGCTTCTGGCGGTTGCCCAGGAACTCGCCGATCATCTGCCGGCTCAGGCCCTTCCGCTCCAGGATGAAGTGGGCGACACCCACGGGGGTGTCAGACAGGAACCCCCTCTCGATCAGGTACTGGATCCCCTTCTCCGGCTTCCTGCGGGGAGTGGGCGCGGGGTCACCTGTGGTGGTCACTCTGGCTGAAGGGTGACCTAGAACGTCGCCTGCTCCTGGCTCTAGGGCCACCTGGTCATCTACGGGGCCACCTGGAACACTGTCATGTCTTGAGCACTGGGTCACCTGGAATGCCACCGTGGGGTTACCTAGAACTTCACCGTAGGATTACCTAGAACGTCACTGGGGGGGTTCTACAGGGTCACCTCAAACACCACCCTGCCCTTGCTACAGGGCCACCACGGCCATCCTGTCCTTCCCTAGGGCCACCCAGGCCACCTCACCCTTCGCCAGGGCCACCAACATCCCCACGTCCTCTCTATAGGGTCACCTAGAACATCACCCCGCCCTCGCCATGGGGTCACCAACAGTCCCACCCCCGTCTTTCCCTGGGGACCCTGGGAGTGCCTCACGGCCGCGCTGCCGGACCCGCAGCCCCCACCCCACGTCCGGCGCGGCCCCCCCGGCCCCCCTCACTTGTTGAAGAGGTTGAGGCCGATGCGGTACTGCCGCCGCTGCACCACGTCGTTGTTGAGGGCCGGCGAGTCCCAGCTCTGCCGCGGCTCCCGCTGGTACGTGGCCTTGCCGGGGGGGCCGGCGGGGCCGGGGGGCTGCGGGGGGGGCGGTGGGCGGCGGGGGGGGCGGCGGGGGGGGCCGGCGCAGGCTGTCGCGGGACGAGGAGCCCGAGGAGCAGTTGAGGGTCTCGTTGGAGTTGGAGCTGCTGCCCAGGCTCTCGTTGTCCCCCTCGGAGCCCTCCTCGGCCGCAGGGGGGGGCGGGGGGCCGGGGGGCGGCGGGGGGGGGCCCCTCGGGGTGGAAGCAGCGGTGGGGGGGCCCGGAGCGGGGCAAGGTGCCCCCCCCGGCCCCCTCGGGCTCGTAGGGGCCCCCCCGGTTGATGGAGCCGCGGTCCGAGCGGTCACTCAGGTCGGCGGAGCTGTCGCTCGGGGGTTCCACCGTCAGCAGCGGGGGGTGTCCCCCCCCGGCCCCCCGCCCCCGGCACTCCAGGCACGGGGGGCCCCGCCGGGGGGGCTCCTCGGGGCCCCCCCAGCGCTCGGCCGGGCCGGGGGGGTTGGCGGGGGGCGGCGGAGGGGGCGGCGGGGCGGGCGGGGGCGGCGGCCCCCCGGTGTCCGGGGGGGGCTCGGGGCTGGGGGGTCTCTCGGGGGAGTGGGGGGAGCCGGGGAGCCCCTCGTCCAGGTACAGGGTGACGTCGCTGGCGGAGGTGGCCGCGCTGTCCCCCGCGGGGGGGGCCGGGGCGCCGGGGGGGACCCCGCGACCCCCCCCCAGCGCCTCATCGATGGAGGCGGCCAAGGACTTCACCTGCAGGGATGGGACCCCCGTGAGCCCCCACCCCCAGAGGCCCCTCTGCGCCCCCCCCCCCCATTGGCTCCGGACCCCCCAGAACCCCCCTGCGAGGCCCCCCCACTCCCCATGATCCCCCATGGCCCCTGTGACCCCCCCCCCTTGGCCATGGGGCGGTGAGGGTGACCCATGTGACCCCCCATAACCCCCGACTCCCTGTGACCCCTCCCATGGCCCCCCCATGGCCCAATGACCCCTTAGTGGCCGCTGTGACCCCCATGACCCCCTTTGTCACCTGTGACCCCCAATGACCCCTGTGGCATCCATGGTCTTGTGACCCCCTGACCCCCATGTCCCCCATGATCCTCATGACCCCTGTGACCCCCTGTGACCCCCATGACCCCGTAACCCCCAAGACCCCCCTCTGACCCCATAACCCCCCTGACCCCCACCTGCTGCGCAAAGGCCTCCTCCAGGTCGGCACCTCCGGGCCCGAAATCGGCCGACGCCGAGAGCTGCCGGGGGGGGCTTCCCGCGCCCCCCACCCCGGCGCCCCCCCCCACCGCCGCCCCCTCGCCGGGACCCCCGCCCCCGTCCAGGCCGGCCCGGCAGGACCCCCCGTAGCGGGGCGCGCGCCGCGGCCCCCCCAGGACGCCCTCGTCCAGCGAGGCCGGTTTGCCCTGGAAGTACGGGGGGGGCGGTGGGGGCGGCCCCGGGGCGGGGGCCGGGGGGCCACGGTCGTACTCCTCGAAGGAGAACTGGAGGCGCAGCCCCGGCAGCGCCAGGCGCCGTGCCCGGCCGCCCTCGCTGCGCAGCCGCTCGAACTTCTGCGCCATGCGGTAGCGCCGGAACGCGGCCTGGATCGTCCGCGCCGCCCGCCGCGAGCGGAAATAGCCCCCGTACTTGCGCTCCAGCATCTCCACCTGCGGGGACACGGGACACGCGTGGGGACGTGGGTGAGGATGGGGACACGGGTGGGGTGTGGGGACACGGGGACGTGGGTGAGGATGGGGACACGGGACACAAGTGGGGACACAAGTGGGGACATGGGGACATGGATGAGGGTGGGGACATGGAGGAGGATGTGGGGACATGGGTGAGGATGGGGACACGGGACACAAGTGGGGACATGGGGACATGGGGACATGGATGAGGGTGGGGACATGGGTGGGGATGTGGGAACATGGGGACGTGGATGAGGATGGGGACACGGGACACGCAGGTGAGGATGGGGACACGGGACACGGGTGGGGACATGGGGACATGGATGAGGATGGGGACATGGGTGGGGATGTGGGGACATGGAGGTGTGAATGAGAACATGGGGTTGGGGACATGGGGACACAGGTGGGGGACATGGGGACGTGGATGAGGATGGGGACACGGGGACGTGGATGAGGATGGGGACACGGGACACAGGTGGGGACGTGGGGACGTGGATGAGGATGGGGACACGGGACATGGGTGAGGACATGGGGACATGGATGAGGATGGGGACATGGGACATGGGTGGGGACGTGGATGAGGATGGGGACACGGGTGGGGATGTGGGGACATGAAGGTGTGAATGAGAACATGGGGTTGGGGACACCAGTGGGGACACAAGTGGGGACATGGGGACATGGGGACATGGATGAGGGTGGGGACACAGGTGGGGACATGGGGACATGGGTGAGGATGGGGACATGGGACACACATGGGGACATGGGGACATGGGGACATGGGTGAGGATGTGGGGACATGGAGGTGTGAATGAGAACATGGGGTTGGGGACACCAGTGGGGACATGGGGACATGGATGAGGGTGGGGACATGGGTGGGGATGTGGGGATGTGGGGACATGGGGACATGGGTGAGGATGGGGACATGGGTGGGGATGTGGGGACATGGGGACATGAGTGAGGATGGGGACACGGGACACACATGGGGACATGGGGACATGGAGGTGTGGATGAGAATGTGGGGTTGGGGGCACAGGGATGTGAGTGGGGATGTGGGGACACGGGGACGTGGATGAGGATGGGGACACGGGACACGGGTGGGGACATGGGGACATGGGGACGTGGATGAAAATGGGGACATGGGTGGACATGTGGGGACATGGAGATGTGAATGAGAACATGGGGTTGGGGACATGGGGACACAGGTGGGGACATGGGGACATGGGGATATGGGGACACGGACAAGGATGGGGACATGGATGGGGACATGGGGATATGGGGACATGGGGACATGGGGATATGGATGGGAACGGGGATGTGGGGATGAGGATGGGGACATGGGGACATGGAGGGGGACATAGGGAAATGTAGACACAGGGTTGTGAATGGGGACATGGGGATGTGGGGACATGGGATGGAAACATGGGATGGAAACATGGATGAAATGTGGATGGGGACATGGATGGGGACATGGGGACACGGAGACATGGATGAGGATGGGGACATGGGTGGGAACGTGGATGAGGACATGAGGATGGGGACATGGAGATGTAGATGTGGATGAGAACATGGGGTTGGGGACAGGGGGACATGAATGAGGACATGAGGACATGGGGATGGGGACAGGAATGGGGACAGGGATGGGGACAGGGATGAGGACATGAAGACATGGGGATGGGGACAGGGATGGGGACAAGGAGAAGAACATGGATGGGGACATCAAAACATGGACAGGGACATGTGGCCATGGGGAGAGGGAGGGGACAGGGAGGGGACAGGGCAAGAGAAGGACACAGGAGAGGCAACACCCAGGAAAGAGGGTGGGCAGCGGAGAGCGGGGACACGGTGGCCTCATATGGGGACAAGGGACCATTGTATGGGGACAGGGACCATCACATGGGTCTGGGGACCATCACACAGGCTGGGGACTGTCACACGTGGCCAGTGACCATCACACATGGCCAGTGACCATCACACGTGGCCAATGACCGTCACACGTGGCCAACGACCGTCACACGTGGCCGGGGCCCGTCCCAGGGGTGTCCCCAGGTGTCCCCAGGTACCTTCTTGTCCTGCAGGTCGGTGGAGAGCTCGTAGCTGTCGCTCAGAGCCTTCGGCCTCTTGCTCTCCTCCTCCTCCTCCTGCTTGCGCAGGGCCACGCTGGCCGGCTGGGGGGGCAGCCGGGGCCAGGCCACCCCCGGGGAGCCCCCCCCGGGGCCACCCCCGGCTCCCCCCGGGCCCTGGGGCGCCGGCTGGGGGAGGCCGCGGTAGGGGGGGGGTCTCCCGGGGCTGTCGGGCACCGGCCCCCCCCCCCTCGCTGCCCGGCGTTTCGCCGTCCACGCTGCGGGGACACCGCGTCACCCCCACGTCGGGACCCCCTGAGACCCCACAGAGACACCCCAGACCCCCCCAAACCACCCCAGACCTCCCTGAACCACCCCGAAACCCTCCCGGGGACCCCCCAGACCTCTCTGAGACCCCCCCCTAAACCTCCCTGAGACCACCCCAGGTCCCCCTGAGACCCCTCAGGCAGCCTGGAGCCACCAAAGCGGGGACGGGGGGGACACAGGGACATGGGGACAGAGACCCAGTGATGGGGGACCTGGGGACACAGACAGACACCGGGACGTGGGACACACGGACATGGGGACATGGGGACAGAGACCCAGGGATGGGGGACATGGGGACACAGACAGACACCGGGACGTGGGACACATGGACATGGGGACATGGGAACAGAGACCCAGGGATGGGGGACCTGGGGACACAGACAGACACCAGGACATGGGACACACGGACATGGGGACACAGACAGACACCGGGACACGGGACACACGGACATGGGGACATGGGGACCTGGAGACAGAGACCCAGGGATGGGGGACATGGGGACACAGACAGACACCGGGACGTGGGACACACGGACATGGGGACACACAGATGTGGGACACACGGACACGGCCAACATGGGGACATGAGACACAAGTGGACAGAGGGGCATGAGGACAGAGGGACATGGGGACAGAGGGACATGGGACACATGGAAGTGACAGACCTGAGATGCAGGGACACACAGACACAGGGACGCGTGACAGACGTGGGGACACAGGGACACGGAAGATGTAGGGACATGGACACAGGGACATGGGACAGATGGACGTGGGGACACAGACAGTGGGACACAGGGACGGGGGGACATGGGGACATGATGTGGGGCATACAGACATGGGGACACGGACATGGACGTGGGGACATGGACATATGGCCATTGGGACACACGGATGTGACAGACATGGGGACATGGACGTATGGCCATTGGGACACACGGACACACGGACGTGACAGACATGGGGACATGGACATATGGCCATTGGGACACACGGACGTGACAGACATGGGGACATGGACGTATGGCCATTGGGACACACGGACATGGGGACACACGGACACATGGCAGGGACGTACGTGCACACGGGGGACACACGGACACAGGGACAGACGCGTCTCCTCCCCCCCAGCCCCGCGGGGACCCAGCGTCGGGTGGGGGGGGAGGGGCGGAGCAGAGCGGGGGGGGGCGGGGGGGCCCCCAAAACTCCCGGGGGGGGTCCCGGGCGGGTGGGGGGGGCCCGGAGGGGGGAGGGGAGAGGGGAGAGCGGGGGGGGGGGGGGAGGCGCCGCGCAGGGGGAGGGGAAGGGTCTGGGGGATCCCGGGGGGGTCCCGGGGGGTCTCGGGGTGCCGGGGGGGTCCCGGGGGGGTCCCGGGGGTCCCCGACTCACCCGTGCAGCAGCCGCTGCCGGAGCGGCCCCCGCCGCCGGTCGGCCGTGCACTGCAGGCACCACATTTTGGGGAGGGGGGGGCGCCCCCAGAAAGGGGGGGGGGGGGACACACGGGGACACTCCCGGGAGGGGGAGGGGGCGGCGGGGGGGGGGGGTCCCGGGCGGGGGCGGGGGAGCCCCCGGCGCCTCCGCAGCAGAGCCAGGGCCCGGCCGGGCGGTGCGGGGGGGGGGGGGGTGAGGGGGGGGAGGAGCCGAGGAGCGACCCCCTCCCCCCGCCCCCCCCCGCTCTGCGCGTGCCCGGACGCCGAGACCCCCTGGGTGGGGGGGGGGGATGGGGGGAGGGTCCTGGGGGGGGGGGGGGGGCGGACGCCTGGGTCCCTCTGACATGGAAGGGGGGGGTCGTGTTCCCCCCCAGAAAACTGCGGGGGGGGCCCGGAGCCTGGTCCCTGCTGGGGGGAGCTCGGTCCCCGGGGGGGGGGGGGAGACGCCCCCCGTGAGGTTGGGGACCCCCCCCCCGCCCCAACTGGGGGGTCCCTGACGGGGAGGGGGCGCCCCCAGGCCCCCCCCAGGCCGGGGGTCCCCAAGGGGGGGCTGGGGGGGGGGGGTGTCCCTGTTCCGCGGCGCATGCGCGGAGCTTCCCCCCCCCCCCCCGATGGCGGTTGCCATGGCGACGCGGCGGGCGGGGGGCGGCGGTTGCCATGGAGACGCGGCGGGGGCTGGAGGCGGGGGGGGAGGGGAGGGGGGGGTTCCCCGGGGGAGGGTCCCGGCCGCTGGGTCCCCCCCGAGCCCCGCCCCCCCGGCACCGCCCCCTCCCCAAAATAGCCCGAGGAGGCGCCATGATGGAGGCGTTGCCATGGCAACCGCCCCCAAACAGCCCCCCCCGCCCCCCCGGCGGCCGGAGGAGGAGCAGGCGGCGCCTATAGAGACCCTATAGGGCCCTGGGGGCCGGAGCGCCCCTCTAGGGACCTGTATGGGCTGCTATGGGGCCCCGGGGTCCATACGGCCCCTATAGGGACCTGTACGGGCCCCTATGGGGTCCCGGGGTCCATACGGCCCCTCTAAGGATCTGTACGGGCCCCTATGGGGCCCCGGGGTCCATACGGCCCCTATAGGGATCTGTACGGGCCCCTATGGGGTCCCGGGGTCCATACGGCCCCTATAGGGACCTGTACGGGCCCCTATGGAGTCCTGGGGGCCCCGATAGCTTCTCTACAGGCCCCGGGGGCCACAGGGCCCCTATAGGGATCTGTATGGGCCCCTACACGTCCCTCAAGTCTCTGTGTCCCCTACGGGTCCCTGGGGCTCACATGGCCCCTGTGCAGCCCTGGTATGGCCCTATAGCGATCCTATATGGGCCCCTCCACAGCCCTGGGTCTCTATGGCCAGGGAGAGCTGAACGGGCCCCTATAGAGCCCTGGGGTCCCTATGGGATCTGTACAGCCCCTCCAGGGCTCCGCCAGGGCCCCTGTAGGTCCCTGGGGTCCCTAGAGGGGTCCCTGTAGGTCCTTGGGGTCCCTATGGCCCCTATAGGGGGTCCCTGTAGGTCCCTGGGGTCCCTATGGCCCCTATAGGGGTCCCTGTAGGTCCCTATGGCCCCTATAGGGGTCCCTGTAGATCCCTGGGGTCCCTATGGCCCCTATAGGGGGTCCCTGTAGGTCCCTGGGGTCCCTATGGCCCCTATAGGGGTCCCTGTAGATCCCTGGGGTCCCTATGGCCCCTATAGGGGGTCTCTGTAGGTCCCTGGGGTCCCTATGGCCCCTATAGGGACCGACACAGGCCCCTGCGGCCCCGGGGGTCCGGCTCTTACCTGCGGGCGGGGGGAGGTTGGAGCAGCCAAAGCACCTGAGGGTGGCACCTGGAGGGGGGGACAGACAGGGGGACAGGGACGGACAGGGGACAGTGGACAGGGGGTGATGGGAGGGGGGGCGCACGGTGGGGACAGACGGACGGTGGGGACAGACGGACGGTGGGGACAGATGGATGGAGGGACGCACGGTGGGGACAGACGGACGGTGGGGACAGATGGATGGGGGGACGGTCAGGTGGGTGGGGGGACAACCGGGGACAGACGGACACAGGGGGGGTCAGCGGGTGAGGGCGACAATGGACGGGGACAATGGACGGGGGGAGCGGACGGGGGGGCCAGACAGAGGGACAGAGGGGATGCTGGGGGACAGACGGACGTGGGGACGGGACAGAGGGATGGTGGACAGGGGGACAGACGGACAGAGGGGACAAGGCGGGACAGACGGATGGGGGAACGGTGGCCGGGGATGGGAGGGGACAGATGGCTACGGGTCACTGTGGAGGGATGGACAGTGGGGGGGCACGGACAGATGGACGGGGACGGACAGCGGGGGGGGGGACAGATGGATGGGGGGTGGGTTGGGAGGCAGCCGGACAGACGGACACGGGGGGGGTACATGGATGGCCACGGGGGACACAGATGGACAGACGGACAGGGAGGAGAGAGAGGAGAGAAACGAGTCAAGAGCCGGAGGGGGGGGACGGACACACGGACACGGGGGGGGGGAGGGGGACACGAGGGGGGGGAGGACAGGAGCCGGGGGTGGGGGTGGGGAGGGATCCAGTGGATCCCCGGGATGGGGGAGGGGCCCCACGGCGGCGGGTCCAGGCCTGACCCCCCCCAGCCCCCCCCAGGGAGGGACCCGCTGACCCCCCCCGACCCCAAACCCCACTCTGGGGGGTCCTGGGGGGTCCCCTCCCCTCCCTGCCCCCGCCCGGGGGGGTCCCAGGTCCCCCCCAGTGTCCCGCACTCACGTCATGGGGGGTCCGAGCAGGGGAGGGGGCGGGGGGGTCAGGGGGGTCCGGGGGGGTCCCGGAGGGGTCTGGAGGGGTCCGGGGGGGGTCCGGGGTGTCCAGGCCCTCAGACCTGGCGAACTCATTGCAGCCCCTCCCCCCTTTTCCTGCCCCCCCCCCCCCCCCCCCCAAGTCCGGAAGGCCCCGGCCGGAATTCCGGCCCTGCCGGAGCTCGGGGTCCCTGGGGGGACAGGGAGGGGACACGGCCCGGGACGGGGACGGGGACGGGGGGGTCACAGCCCGGCACACCCGCACACGAGGACACGCGAGGACACACGGCCCTGGCACGGGGGTGTCACCGCCTGGCACGGTGTCACACGCGGTGTCACACAATGTCACACATGGTGTCACACAATGTCACACGCGGTGTCACACGCGGCCACATGTGATGTCACACACGGTGTCACACACCGTGTCACATGCAATGTCACATGTGGTGTCACATGATGTCACACAGTGTCACATGCGGTCACGTGGTGTCACACACGGTCACACATGGCCACGTGCGATATCACACACAGTGTCACACAATGTCACACACTGTCACACACGGTCACACACGGTGTCACATGATGTCACACAGTGTCACATGTGGTCACGTGGTGTCACACGCGGTCACACAGTCTCACACACGGTGTCACACGGTGTCACGCAGTGTCACACGCGGTCACACAGTGTCACACACGGTGTCACACGCAGTGTCACACACACAGTGTCACACACTGTCACGTGCAATGTCACGCGGTGTCACACACGGTGTCACACACAGTGTCACACACGGTCACATGCGATGTCACACACGGTGTCACATGCGATGTCACACAGTATCACACACGGTGTCACACGGTGTCACGCAGTGTCACACGCGGTCACACAGTGTCACACACGGTGTCACACGCAGTGTCACACACGGTGTCACATGCGATGTCACACAGTATCACACACGGTCACATGTGCTGTCACACATGGTGTGACATGATGTCACACACGATGTCACACACGGTGTCACCTGCAATGTCACACACTGTCACACAATGTCACACGCAGTGTCACACACAGTGTCACACGGTCACGTGCGATGTCACACACAGTATCACACACAGTCACACACAGTGTCACATGTGGTCACGTAGTGTCACACACGGTCACACAGTGTCACACGGTGTCACACACACAGTGTCACACACTGTCACGTGCAATGTCACGCGGTGTCACACACGGTGTCACACACGGTCACATGCGATGTCACACACGGTGTCACACAATGTCACAGTGTCACACACGGTGTCACACAGGGTCACGTGATGTCACACACGGTGTCACATGCGATGTCACACATGGTGTCACACAGGGTCACACGTGATGTCACACGCGGTGTCACACGGCCCTCGCACGCTCCGGCACAGCCCCGGCACAGGGGTCACACGAGGGTTGGACACCCCGGCGCGGTGTCACCGCTGTCACACGGCCCTTGGCACCCCCCGGCACAGCCCTGGCGCGGTGCCACACGGGGGTCACACGGTGTCACCCGGGGGTCACCCGGGGGTCACCCGGGGGTCACGTGCTCTTGCACAGGGGTTACAGGCGGCTGCCACCCCTGGCACAGCGTCACTGCTGTCACGTGCCCCTGCACAGGGTTGCACAGGGTGTCACCCGCACCGCGGTGTCACACGCGGTGTCACACAGTGTCACACACACTGTCACATGGTGTCACACGTGGTGTCACACACTGTCACATGGTGTCACACGCGGTGTCACACGGTGTCACACACAGTCACATGGTGTCACACATGATGTCATATGGTGTCACATGGTGTCACGCGGTGTCACGCATGATGTAACACAGTGTCACACTGTCACACGGTGTCACACGTGGTGTCACACACACAGTGTCACACAGTGTCACACATGATGTCACAGTGTCACGCGGTGTCACACAGTCACATGGTGTCACATGTGGTGTCACACACACACTGTCACATGGTGTCACATGATGTAACAGTGTCACACGTGGTGTCACACACAGTGTCACATGGTGTCACACGGTGTCACACACGGTGTCACACAGTGTCCCATGGTGTCACACGTGGTGTCACACATGGTGTCACACACAGTGTCACACGCAGTGTCACATGGTGTTACACACGGTGTCACATGATGTCACACGCAGTGTCACACACTGTCACCTGGTGTCACACATGGTGTCACACGATGTCACATGGCGCTACACGCGGTCTCACATGCAATGTCACACGCAGTGTCACACACTGTCACATGCTGTCACACACGGTGTCACACACGGTCACACGATGTCACACACAGTGTCGCAGTGTCACGCACAGTGTCACATGGTGTCACAGGGTGTCACAGTGTCACACACTGTGTCACATGCGGTGTCACATGCGGTGTCACACACGGTGTCACATGATGGCACACACTGTCACATGATGTCACGCAGTGTCACACAGTCACATGGTGTCACATGTGGTCTCACGCGGTGTCACACACTGTGTCACATGATGTCACACGATGTCACACATGGTGTCACATGGTGTCACACGGTGTCACACGTGGTGTCACATGGTGTCACAGTGTCACACATGGTATCCCATGGTGTCACATGGTGTCACACACGGTGTCACACATGATATCACATGATGTCATGGTGTCACACACGGTGTCACACACGGTGTCAAACGATGTCACACGGTGTCACACAGTGGCACACACGGTGGCACACACGGTGTCACATGATGTCACATGATGTCACGGTGTCACATGCGGTGTCACACGCGGTGTCACATGATGTCACATGGTGTCACATGATGTCACATGATGTCACAGTGTCACACATGGTGTCACACAATGTCACAGTGTCACACACGGTGTCACATGATGTCACATGGTGTCACATGATGTCACAGTGTCACACATGGTGTCACACGATGTCACAGTGTCACACACGGTATCCCGTGGTGTCACATGGTGTCACACGGTGTCACACACGGTGTCACATGATGTCACATGGTGTCACATGATGTCACAGTGTCACACATGGTGTCACATGATGTCACAGTGTCACACACAGTGTCACACGGTGTCACACGCGGTGTCACATGATGTCACACGGTGTCACGGTGTCACACGGCCCTCGCACACCCTGGCACAGCCCTTGCCCGACGATGTCCCCCGCGGTGTCACCCGCGCTGTCGCGCGCCCGTCGCCGCCACCTGCCCTGGCACTGTCGCACACCCCGGCGCGGCCCCTCCCCTGCCCGGGGGGGCGGTTTTGGGGCGATTTTGGGTTTTTTTGGGGCCGCCCGGGGGGGTCGGACCCGGCGCCGGGGGCGGGTCCCGTTGCCACGGCAACGCCCCCCCCCCCCCGTCGCCTCCCCCGGCGCTGTCACCGCTGTCACCGCCCGCGCCGTCGCCCGGCAACGCCGCCCCGGCAACCGCGTGGCCCCGCCTGTCGCGACATGACGGGGGGGGGGCCGTCACGACATCTCGGGCCCGTCGCGACACGCGGGGGGCCTGTCCCGACATGTCAGCCCCGCCCGCTACAACGGGACGGCGCTGTCGCAATGTGCCAGCCCTATCGTGACATGCCAGCCCTATCGTGACATGCCAGCCCTATCGTGACATGCCAGGTCCTGCCCTGATATATCGGCCGCTTGCGATATATCAGACCTGTCACGACACATCAGCCCTATTGCAACGGGCCCGGCCCTCTCGCGACGGGTCGGCTCCGTTGCAACGTGTCGGACCTGTCGCGACATGCGGGGGGTGTCACGACAGAACGGCCCTGTCGCGACACAGCAGCCCTGTCGTGACTCACCTGACACCCCCCCCACACCCTCCCCCACCCCGGGGAGGGGACCCAGGCGTCCGAGGGGGAGGGGGGGGGAGGGGAGGGGCAGCGGGGGAGGGGCGCGGTCAAGGGCGGGGGGGAGGGGCAGCACTGACCTCACTGTCCTCGAGCTGTCGCGATCCGACCTGGGGGGGGGGGGAAGGGGGGAGGGGGGGGTCAGTGAGGGGCAGAGACCCCCCCGGGGACCCCTCCCCCCACAAAGGGATCCAGGCGCTCCCCCCACCCCGAATCCCCCCGAGAGGGCCCCGGTGCCCCCCCAATGTCCGGCTGTCCCCGGCTGCCCCCGGCCCGACAGACGGTGCCCGGGGGGGGTTCGGGGGGGGGGGTCCGGGGGGGGGTCCGGGGGGGGCTCTGACGTCGCGCCCCCCCCGCGGATCCCGCACCTGCTCCCCCTCCCCCCGGGGGGCCGGATTTGGGAGGGGCCGCATCCACAAATCCCCGATTTCGGAGGGTGGAAGGGAGGAGCCGCCGATCCCAAATCGCGGATTTTGAGCGGGGAATGCGTCCCAGATCCCAAATCCCAGGTTTTGGTTGGGAGTCCCGTGTTCTGGATTCCTAAATCCCAGATCCCGGGGATGTCCCAGAGCCCTAGATCCCGGATTTTGAGGGGGGGGTCTCGGATCGTGGATTTCCAAATCGCTGATCCCAAATCCCAGGTTTTGGGGAGGGAGGGGTCCCGGATCTCCCAATCCTGGATCGGGGGGGGGGGGGTGGGGGTCCTGAATCCTGGATCCCCAGATCTTGGATTTTTGAGGGGAGTCCCAGATCCCCAAATCCCGCATTTTGGCGGATCCCAGGTTCCCAAATCCCAGATCCCCCATTCTGGTGGGGTGTTCCTGAACCCCAGCTCCCCAATCCCGGATTTTGGGGCCGTTCCCAATCCCGGATTTTGGGGCCGTTCCCAACCCCCGATCCCGGAGTTTTGGGATATTCCCGACCCCCAGTCCCTGATTTTGGAGCCGTTCCCGACCCTGGGGCCGTTCCCCATCCCCAGTCCCTGATTTTGGGGCCGTTCCCGACCTTGGGGCCGTTCCCCATCCCCAGTCCCGGTTTTTGGGGCCGTTCCCGACCTTGGGGCCGTTCCCCATCCCCAGTCCCTGATTTTGGGGCCGTTCCCGACCTTGGGGCCGTTCCCCATCCCCAGTCCCTGATTTTGGGGCCGTTCCCGACCTTGGGGCCGTTCCCCATCCCCAGTCCCGGTTTTTGGGGCCGTTCCCGACCTTGGGGCCGTTCCCCACCCCCAGCCCCGGTTTTTGGGGCCGTTCCCGTCCCCCCGCCGCCCATCCCGCTCCGTACTTGCGCTGCAGGGTGGTGGCCGGGCTGGTGCTGGCGCTGGTGCTGTGCCCCCCGCCGGGGCTGGAGCTGCGGGAGGGGCCGCGGCTCAGGGGCCCCCGCGCCCAGTCCCGCTCCCAGCAGGGCCCGTAGTGCCCGTCCCGGGCCCGGAACGGCCCCTCCCGCTCCAGCCGGGCCGGGTACGGCCCCTCGGGGTCCATCCGGGCCGGGTACTGCCCGTCCCGCTCCGGGTACTGCCCGTCCTGCTCCAGCCGCCCCGGGTACTGCCCGTCGCGGTCCAGCCGGGCCGGGTACGGCCCCTCGCGGTCCATGCGGCCGGAATATTGCCCGTCCTGGTCCATGCGGCCGGAGTACTGCCCGTCCTGCTCCATCCTGCCCGGGTACTGCCCGTCCTGCTCCATCCTGCCCGGGTACTGCCCGTCGCGCTCCAGGTGCGGCTGGTACTGGAGGTCCCGCTCCAGGCAGCCGTGGAACTGCCCCTCCTGGTCCATGCGGGCCGCGTAGGGCCCGTCCCGCTCGGCGCGGCTCAGGTAGGGCCGCTCCCGCTCCTTGCGGCTCGGGTAGGGCCGCTCGTGGTCAGCGCGGCCGGAGAAGGGCCCGTCCCGCTCGGCCAGCGCCTCGAACTGCGCGTCCCGCTCCAGGTGCGCGGGGTAGGGCCGCTCCCGCTCCCGCTCCAGGTGCTCCGGGTAGGTCCCGTCGTGCTCCAGGTGCTCGGGGTAGGTCCCGTCGCGGTCCAGGTGTGCCGGGTACGCCCCGTCGGGGTCGCCGTGAGCCGGGTAGGGCAGGTCCCGCTCGGCGCGGGGCGGGTACGGCAGCTCGGGGTCCCCGTAGGGCCCCTCGGCCTCCAGGTGGTTCTGGTATTGACCGTCGGGGTCCGCGTGGCCCTGGCGGGGAGGGGGACACGGGGGTGGCACCGGGGGATGTAGGGACCCGGCCCGGCCTGGCCCGTGTGGCTCTGAGACCCCCAACCCGGTCCGTCCATCCCTTGGACCCCCTGACCTGCCCCGTATGGCCCTGGGACCCCCAGCTCGGTCTGGAGCTCCCTGAGCCCCCCGCCCTGCTCCGTGCAGCCCCGAGCGCCCCTGACCCAATCCCTGGGGCCCCGGGACCCCCTGACCCCGCCGATGTGCAGCCCCCAGCTGGGCCCACACGGGCACAGGACCCCCTTGACCCTGCCCAAATGGGACCCCTGGGACCCCCATCCTGCCCCATACGGCCCTGAGACCCCGCTGACCCCGTCCCAGCCACAAAAGCCCCCCCCGGGACCCCCCAGCCCAACCCCGAGAGCCACCAGTTCGGGGGTCCCTGGTCCACAGCCCCCTGCAACTCCCATGGCCCCCAAACCCGGGATCTGCACTCAGGACCCCCCCTCCCCAAATTCTCCTGTGCAGCCCCTACACCCCAAACCCGAGATCCCCACCCCCCCCAAGCCCCCTCCCCACTTCAGGAACCCCCCAAAACTGGGGTCCGCCCTACATGACCCCCCCCGTAAGCCCCCTCTGCCTCCAAACGCGGGGGTCCCCCCAGCCCCTCCACACCCCCAAAATCAGGGTCCCCGCCCCACGAACCCCCCAAAGGCCCCTCCCGCCCCTCTTCTCCCGATCCCAGGCTCCCCACGACCCCCCAGAACCCCCTCCCCAACCCCCGCACCCCCCAAACGAGGCTTTCCAGCCCACGACCCCCCCCCAATTCACCCTCCCCACCCCCAAAATCGGGGCCCACACTACACGACCCCCTCCCCATATCCCCCTCCTCACCCCCTGCACCCCCAATCCCAGCCCCCCCCCCACCCGCGACCCCCCAGTGACCCCATCCACAACCCAATCCCCGTGACCCCCCCGTGACCCCCCCTCCCCACCCCACAACCCCACGCCCCCCCCACCTCCTCCTCCCCCCACCCGCCCTCCCCACGCCGTGACCCCCCCCCGTGACCCCCTCCCCACCCCATAACCCCCCCGAAACGGGGGTCCCCACCCCATAACCCCCCCCCTCCATCCCCCGCATCCCCCTCCCCACGCCGTGACCCCACCGTGACCCTCCCTCCCCTCCCGGATCTCCCGCACCCCCCAAACATCGCTCCCCTCGCCCCCCCCCGGCCCTGCCCCCCCTCACCGCGTGCCGGGGCGGGGGTCCCGCGCCCCCCCCGCGCTGCCGCAGGTGCCGGTTCTCGCGGGCCAGGCGCTGCAGCTGCCCCTCGAGCTGCGCGATGCGGCGGCGCTGCGAGGCCAGGAGATGTCGCTGAGTCGCGATAATCCGGTTCAGCTCCAGCAGGTACTCGACAGCGCGGTCGGGGGGGTCGGAACCCCCCGGGGGGGCCCCGCCGCCCCCCGCGCCCTCCATGCCCCGGGAGGGGGGGGAGGGGGGGGAAGGGGAGAGGGGGGGTGCTGGAGGGGGGGGGGGGGGGCAGTGAAGGGGGGTGAGGGGGAGGAGGGGGGGTCAAGGAGGGGGGTCCGGCATGCGGGGGGGGGGGGGGAATGGGGATGGGGGGGTCAAAAATGAGGGGGGTTCAAATTTGGGGGGGGGGGGGAAATGGGGGGGGTGGTAAAATGGGGGGGGGTCTAAAATGGGGGGGCGCAATGTGGGGGGCGCTGGGCCGGGGGCTCCGGCAGCCCCGAGGGTGAGGGTGGGGGGCGGCGGGGGGGCCCCGAAGGGGGTGGGGGGTGGTGGTGCCGGGGATGGGGGGGGGGCCCCCCGAGTGTGATGGAGGGGAGGGGGGGCCCAGCCGGGGGGTGGCGGGGGGCGGGGGGGGTGGGGGGGGCGGCTCGGGGGGGGCCCGATCCGGGCGCGGAGCTCGGAGAGGGAGGAGGCGAAGCGGGTGGGGGCGGGGGCGGGGGGCGGGGCCGAGGGAGCCCCTCCCCCTCCCCAAACCCCACCCCCCTCCCACCCGACTCCACCCCCCCCCCCCCCCCGCCATGAACCGCCCCCTCCCCCCCCGGGGGGGGACATCTCCTCCCCCCCCCCCAAAGGGACCCCGGCGTCCGGCCCCGCCCCCTTAATTAATCTTAATTAACAACCCGTGGGGGGGGGGGGGAGGGGGGGGGGCAGCGCTTGGCAGCGCTTGGCCCCCCCCAAACTCCCCCGGACCCCCAGGAGGGCACCCAGACGCCCCCGCCCCCCCCCCGCTCCGCGTCCCCCCCTCCCAACTTTGTGACCCCCCCCTCGACCCCCCCGGTGAGCGCCCCTCCCCCCCCCCCGGTGTGGTGTGGCCCCCCCCGTGGCCCCCCCTTTGCCGCCCCTCCCTCGGTCCCCCGGTGCCGCCCCCCGCCCCCCCGGTGCCGCCCCCGCCCCCCCCGGCGCTGCCGCCGGCTCAGCCCCGCTCGTTGCCATGGCAACGGGTCACAAATAACTCGGGCTCTGATTGGGGTTCGGCCGCCGCACGGGGAGGGACCCCCGCCCCCCGGACCCTGCCCGGACCCCTCAGACACCCCCGGAGCCCCCCCCCAAAGCCCCCCAGCACCCCCAGACCCCTCCGGATCCCCCAGACCCATCCCAGCAGCCGCAGATCCCCACGGACCCCTAAAGCCCCCCCAGCACCCCGTGACCCCCCCCAAAGCCCCCATTACCCTCAGACCCCCCCAACCCCCCCAGACCCCCCCATTCCCCTCAGACCCCCCCATTCCCCTCAGACCCCCCCAAAGCCCCCCCAGCACCCCCTGACCCCCCCATTCCCCTCAGATCCCCCAAAGCCCCCCCAGCACCCCGACCCCCCTATTCCCCTCAGATCCCCCCAAAGCCCCCCCACACCCCCAGACCCCCCCTCATTCCCCCCTGACCTCCCCAAAGCCCCCCCAGCATCCCCGACCCCCTCCATTCCCCTCAGACCCCCCCCAAAGCCCCCCATTCCCCCTGACCCCCTTATTCCCCCTCAAACCCCCCCAAAGCCCCCCCCACACCCCCAGACCCCCCATTCCCCTCAGACCCCCCAAAGCCCCCCCAGCACCCCAAGACCCCCCCATTCCCCCCTGACCCCCCCAAAGCCCCCCCAGCACCCCCTGACCCCCCATTCCCCTCAGACCCCCCAGAACCCCCCCACAGCACCCCCAGACCCCCCATTCCTCCCTATAGCCCCCCCCCACACCCCCAGACCCCCCCCATTCCCCTCAGACCCCCCCAACACCCCCCAGCACTCCCAGAGCCCCCCCAAAGCCCCCCGGACCTGCTGAGCCCCCCCAGACCCCCCCCCCCTCAAATCCCCCTAAACCCCCGCCCCCCCCCCAAATTTTGGCCCCCAATCCCCAGACCCCCCCAGCGGTCCCTATAGCCCCCCCCCGGGGGTCCCCCAGCCCCTATAGAGCACCCACAGCCCCCCCGGGGGTCCCTACAGAGCCCCTCCCCCCCCGGGGGTCCCACAGCCCCTATAGAGCCCCCACAGCCCCCCCGGGGGTCCCACAGCCCCCATAGAGCCCCTATAGCCCCCCCGGGGGTCCCTACAGAGCCCCCACAGCCCCCCCGGGGGTTCCACAGTCCCTATAGAGCCCCTCCCCCCCCGGGGGGTCCCATAGCCCCTACAGACCCCCCACAGCCCCCCGGCGGTCCCACAGCCCCTACAGAGCCCCTCCCCCCCCAAGGGTCCCACAGCCCCTACAGAGCCCCCACAGCCCCCCCGGGGGTCCCACAGCCCCTATAGAGCCCGTATAGCCCCCTGGGGGTCCCTATAGAGCCCCTCCCCCCCGGGGGTCCCACAGCCCCTATAGAGCCCCCACAGCCCCCCCGGGGGTCCCACAGCCCCCATAGAGCCCCCACAGCCCCCCCCGGGGGTCCCACAGCCCCTATAGAGCCCCTCCCCCCCGGGGGTCCCACAGCCCCTATAGAGCCCCTATAGCCCCCCCCGGGGGTCCCCCAGCCCCTATAGAGCCCCCACAGCCCCCCCGGGGGTCCCCCAGCCCCCCCTCCCCCCCCCCGGACGCAGCAGGACAGGGTGGGGGTGGGGCGATCAAAATCCTTTATTGGCCGGTTCCAAAATCCAGGGAAATGCCATAAAATCATCGGGGGGGGGGGAGGGGGGCAGAGCATGATTGAGGGGGGGGAGGGGCTTGGGGGACCCCGATGTCGGGGGGACACCCCGGGAGCCAAAGGGGGACCCCGGGATTTTGGGGGGGACACCCAGGGACCCCCTGGGGACCCCGGGATTTGGGGGTGGGGGGGGGGACGCCGGGGATTCCCAGGGATTGGGGGATCCCCTGGGATTTGGGGGGGTCCCGGGGGATTGGGGGGGTCCTGGGATTTGGGGATCCCCTGGGATTTGAGGGGTTCCATGATTTGGGGGGTCCCAGGATTTGGGGCGTCCCATGATTTGGGGGGGGTCCCCGGGATTTGGGGAGTCTCCGGATTTGGGGGGTCCCCTGGGATTTGGGGGGGTCCTGGGGGATTTGAGGGGTTCCACGATTTGGGGGGTTCCAGGATTTGGGGCATCCCAGGATATGAAGGGGGGGTCCCTGGATTTGGGGGGGGTCCCCCGGGATTTGTGGAGTCTCCGGATTTGGGGGGTCCCGGGAGATTTGCGGGGGGGTCCCTGGGATTTGGGGGATCCCCTGGGATTTGACGATTTGGGGGGTCCCAGGATTTGGGGCATCCCCGGGATTTGGGGGAGGTCCCCGGGATTTGGGGAGTCTCCGGATTCGGGGGGTCCCGGGAGATTTGCGGGGGGTCCCCCGGGATTTGGGGGATCCCCTGGGATTTGAGTGGTTCCATGATTTGGGGGGTCCCAGGATTTGGGGCATCCCCGGGATTTGGGGAGTCTCCAGATTTGGGGGGTCCCGAGGCATTTGGGGGGGGTCCCCGGGATTTGGGGAGGTCCCGGGATTTGGGGGATCCTCTGGGATTTGAGGGGTTCCATGATTTGGGGGGTCCCCGGGATTTGGAGAGTCCTGGGGGATTTGGGGGGGTCCCATAATTTGGGGGGTCCCAGGGGGGATTTGGGGGAGGTCCCCGGGATTTGGGGAGTCTCCGGATTTGGGGGGTCCCGGGGGATTTGGGAGGTCCCGGGATTTGGGGGATCCCCTGGGATTTGAGTGGTTCCATGATTTGGGGGGTCCCAGGATTTGGGGCGTCCCGGGATTTGGGGAGTCTCCAGATTTGGGGGGTCCCGAGGCATTTGGGGGGGGGTCCCCGGGATTTGGGAGGTCCCGGGATTTGGGGGATCCTCTGGGATTTGAGGGGTTCCATGATTTGGGGGGTCCCCGGGATTTGAGAGTCCTGGGGGATTTGGGGGGGGTCCCCATAATTTGGGGGATCCCGGGGGGGATTTGGGGGAGGTCCCCGGATTTGGGGAGTCTCCGGATTTGGGGGGTCCCGGGGGATTTGGGAGGTCCCGGCATTTGGGGGATCCCCAGGGATTTGGGGGGGTCCCCGGGATTTGGAGAGTCCCTGGGGGATTTGGGGGGGGTCCCATAATTTGGGGGATCCCGGGGGGGATTTGGGGGGGGGTCCCCGGGGGATTTGGGGGGTCCCGGGAATTTGGGGCATCCTGGGAATTTGAAGGGGGGTCCCCGGGATTTGGGGGGGGGGTCCCCGGGATTTGGGGGGGGGTCGCGGGGGGGTCACTGCTCGTTGGGGGTTGGGGTTGGTGTCCGGGTACTTGGTGAGGTCAAAGGTCAGCACTTTGCTGATGACGCAATCGCCTTGCTGGGGGGGGGAGGGGCGGGGACAGAAATGGGGGAGGGGTCAAAGCCCCGCCTCGGACCCCTCCCCCACCCCGGAGGAGTCACCCCCCGCCCCTCCCCCCAATACGCCCCCCCCCCCCGGCCCCCCAATTTTGGGGTTTTTGGGATTTATGCCCCCCCCCCCCCCCACCCCGGATGAGTTCCCCATCTCCCCCCTCCCCCTCCCCCCATGAATTTTTGGGGATATTTGGGG